>NW_026061790.1:295000-300000 GCF_023897955.1 Schistocerca gregaria
TGCAGTTCACATGTCGACGCGCAATTTGCTGCGTTCTTCATCGACCCACGAGCCGAGTGATCCACCGTCCTGGGTGATCTTTTCCTTTTCAGTCTCCCACTGTCTCTTTCAAGACAGTAGCATTTGCGGGACTGAGGCGTCTGACGGCCCCTGTTCCACTATTTTTTTGTGTCCAACGGCCTCACAGCCGATGGGCGTCGTACGGCTCCACACCGGAGCGGACAGGCACTCGGGCGAACGTCATTCAAAACCGGCGCCAGGCGCCAGGTACCGCAGGCCAGCCGCTCCAGAGCTTCAGCGCTCGTACCACACAACAACAACACTTCCGCTAGTTTTGAGAGGCACGCGTGGTTCCGCACGCGGCGCACGGCCACTGCCGTACAGGTAGCGTGTTGCGCGACACGACACGCACATCGAAAGACATGCAGTCTAGTCGGTAATGATCCTTCCGCAGGTTCACCTACGGAAACCTTGTTACGACTTTTACTTCCTCTAAATGATCAAGTTTGGTCATCTTTCCGGTAGCATCGGCAACGACAGAGTCGATGCCGCGTACCAGTCCGAAGACCTCACTAAATCATTCAATCGGTAGTAGCGACGGGCGGTGTGTACAAAGGGCAGGGACGTAATCAACGCGAGCTTATGACTCGCGCTTACTGGGAATTCCTCGTTCATGGGGAACAATTGCAAGCCCCAATCCCTAGCACGAAGGAGGTTCAGCGGGTTACCCCGACCTTTCGGCCTAGGAAGACACGCTGATTCCTTCAGTGTAGCGCGCGTGCGGCCCAGAACATCTAAGGGCATCACAGACCTGTTATTGCTCAATCTCGTGCGGCTAGAAGCCGCCTGTCCCTCTAAGAAGAAAAGTAATCGCTGACAGCACGAAGGATGTCACGCGACTAGTTAGCAGGCTAGAGTCTCGTTCGTTATCGGAATTAACCAGACAAATCGCTCCACCAACTAAGAACGGCCATGCACCACCACCCACCGAATCAAGAAAGAGCTATCAATCTGTCAATCCTTCCGGTGTCCGGGCCTGGTGAGGTTTCCCGTGTTGAGTCAAATTAAGCCGCAGGCTCCACTCCTGGTGGTGCCCTTCCGTCAATTCCTTTAAGTTTCAGCTTTGCAACCATACTTCCCCCGGAACCCAAAAGCTTTGGTTTCCCGGAGGCTGCCCGCCGAGTCATCGGAGGAACTGCGGCGGATCGCTGGCTGGCATCGTTTATGGTTAGAACTAGGGCGGTATCTGATCGCCTTCGAACCTCTAACTTTCGTTCTTGATTAATGAAAACATACTTGGCAAATGCTTTCGCTTCTGTTCGTCTTGCGACGATCCAAGAATTTCACCTCTAACGTCGCAATACGAATGCCCCCGCCTGTCCCTATTAATCATTACCTCGGGTTCCGAAAACCAACAAAATAGAACCGAGGTCCTATTCCATTATTCCATGCACACAGTATTCAGGCGGGCTTGCCTGCTTTAAGCACTCTAATTTGTTCAAAGTAAACGTGCCGGCCCACCGAGACACTCAACAAAGAGCACCCTGGTAGGATTTAAACGGGGTCCGCCTCGGGACGCGAAAGCACCCCTTCGGCTCGCCCCACCGGCAGGACGTCCCACGATACATGCCAGTTAAACACCGACGGGCGGTGAACCAACAGCGTGGGACACAAATCCAACTACGAGCTTTTTAACCGCAACAACTTTAATATACGCTATTGGAGCTGGAATTACCGCGGCTGCTGGCACCAGACTTGCCCTCCAATAGATACTCGTTAAAGGATTTAAAGTGTACTCATTCCGATTACGGGGCCTCGGATGAGTCCCGTATCGTTATTTTTCGTCACTACCTCCCCGTGCCGGGAGTGGGTAATTTGCGCGCCTGCTGCCTTCCTTGGATGTGGTAGCCGTTTCTCAGGCTCCCTCTCCGGAATCGAACCCTGATTCCCCGTTACCCGTTACAACCATGGTAGGCGCAGAACCTACCATCGACAGTTGATAAGGCAGACATTTGAAAGATGCGTCGCCGGTACGAGGACCGTGCGATCAGCCCAAAGTTATTCAGAGTCACCAAGGCAAACGGACCAGACAAGCCAATCCGATTGGTTTTGATCTAATAAAAGCGTCCCTTCCATCTCTGGTCGGGACTCTGTTTGCATGTATTAGCTCTAGAATTACCACAGTTATCCAAGTAACGTGGGTACGATCTAAGGAACCATAACTGATTTAATGAGCCATTCGCGGTTTCACCTTAATGCGGCTTGTACTGAGACATGCATGGCTTAATCTTTGAGACAAGCATATGACTAATGGCAGGATCAACCAGGGAGCTGCGTCAACTAGAGCTGAGCAGCCGGCCGCCCGGGAGTGTGTCCCGGGGGCCCGCGCGAACACGCAAGCGTCCGCTCAATTATTCTGCAAACAGGAGGAGGCCGAGCTCCCCTGCACGATACACCTCGAAACCCTCTCAGGTCCCGGCGGCGCGCAGCGCCGTCCTAGGTACTTGGTCGGTTTCGAGAGAGGCGCAATCGCCCGGAGTTAGGCGAGTAGACGGTTTTAGTGCGAACACCCTTGCTCCCAACTGAGCTTGCCGCTGCCGACAGAGGCCCGGGAGCGTGCTGTCGTGGCATTGCCGGCGGGAGACAACACGCGCCACCTATGGTGACCGGCAGCTCCAACGCCAGCGCCACACAAGGGCAAAGCCCCACTTGGGTGCAGAAGCGAACTCTCCCAGCACAGCGCACGCGCCAACACGTCCGCACAACTGCGATACAAACCACCTGCGAGAACCGCTGGGGCGACCGAGCAGCAGACGGCGTCGCGGCGCCGAGTGCCAGGCGGCGGCGCATCCTCAACGCACACAGTCCTCAATCAGACCAGCACACTGCAGATGTCCACCGCGCTTCGCACCGGGCTCGGCTGAACCAACTTTGGCCGCCAGGCGCCGCGTGCAGGGTGCGCCGCAGCGTAGCTGCACCGCCTGCCGGGCCCGTCGGCTGGCGCTCCTGCCACTCGGCGCCCCCCACCAGCCGCCTGTTGCGCGTGCGCCCACGCAGCGCGCGGCCAACACGCCGGGCGGCCCCCCTTCACCGGCCGGGAACAGTCCCACCAAGCCACCGCCGCGTATCGCTTCATACCCACATGGACCTAGTCACGTGTGTGGATGTGGCGGGTACCGCTGAAACAACCGGTTAATAGCTGTACCGATCGTCGCCATCACAGATTCACCTCCAGCGTGAACAACCGCTCAACAACGGATTTCCAGTTCATTTGCGTATCTTGGGCAGTAAACGTAGATGTCCACCTACATTTGCGAATTCAACAATTCTTGCATGCCAGGATGTCATGTGTCACGACACGCTACATCAGACCACATACACACTGCGACATGTGCAGAAGAGAACACGTGGAAGGTGGCCCGCGCACGTATGCGATGTCCCTTCCGCGATCCACTGTCAACCGGCATCTGCGGCATGTCCCAGATATGGAACGCGGTCCACCAGGGTAGCACTTTGTGTGAGGCAATACGACAAAGTCGGAATACACGCGTCACTACATCAGACGGCTCACGCTGACCTGACCTGACCTGACCTGACCTGACCTGACTCACCGCACCACCACCCCCAGCGACCCAGGGTGACATACAATGCGTTCGTACGTTCCTCCCACACGCCTCTACGGCGTACCACAGTGCAACCTAGCTGTTATTGGGAGACGAGACAAGTAGCATCGAGCACAACATATGGAAATTGAGATTCGACACCGTTGGGCACAGCCAGCGTACGGTCACACGTATCACACTACTTCACTCTGTACGTAACGACCGATGATCGGTACAGCGTGTGGGTTACGCGTACGACATCAGCGGACAATGGACACAGACCATACCACGACGTACACTGAGGGCGTCGACATCTGAATGCAACTGAACAGCTGCGAGGCTCATTTAACACTCAAACGCCAGACCGACCAGCTTGAGAGGACAGAGACACAAAGAGGGGGACAGAGGGGGGGGGGGGGGGGCGGCGATATAGTCCTATTGCAGTACAATTGACAGTGGATAGCGGGAATATGTGGAAAGTAAGCAACACTCGCAAGACATCTACATGAGGATAACAACGACACCAGAGATTCCGAGCAGTGAACTATGTTAGGCAAAGGGACAACGTGGGTTAGGTTAAGGGACAACGTGGGTTAGGTTAAGGGACAACGTGGGTTAGGTTAAGGGACAACGTGGGTTAGGTTAAGGGACAACGTGGGTTAGGTTAAGGGACAACGTGGGTTAGGATAAGGGACAACGTGGGTTAGGTTAAGGGACAACGTGGGTTAGGTTAAGGGACAACGTGGGTTAGGTTAAGGGACAACGTGGGTTAGGTTAAGGGACAACGTGGGTTAGGTTAAGGGACAACGTGGGTTAGGTTAAGGGACAACGTGGGTTAGGTTAAGGGACAACGTGGGTTAGGTTAAGGGACAACGTGGGTTAGGTTAAGGGACAACGTGGGTTAGGTTAAGGGACAAATTGAGTTAGGTTAAGGGACAAATTGAGTTAGGTTAAGGGACAAATTGAGTTAGGTTAAGGGACAAATTGAGTTAGGTTAAGGGACAACGTGGGTTAGGTTAAGGGACAAATTGAGTTAGGTTAAGGGACAAATTGAGTTAGGTTAAGGGACAAATTGAGTTAGGTTAAGGGACAAATTGAGTTAGGTTAAGGGACAAATTGAGTTAGGTTAAGGGACAAATTGAGTTAGGTTAAGGGACAAATTGAGTTAGGTTAAGGGACAACTTGAGTTAGGTTAAGGGACAACTTGAGTTAGGTTAAGGGACAACTTGAGTTAGGTTAAGGGACAACTTGAGTTAGGTTAAGGGACAACTTGAGTTAGGTTAAGGGACAACTTGAGTTAGGTTAAGGGACAACTTGAGTTAGGTTAAGGGACAACTTGAGTTAGGTTAAGGGACAACTTGAGTTAGGTTAAGGGACAACTTGAGTTAGGTTAAGGGA
>NW_026061790.1:307500-312500 GCF_023897955.1 Schistocerca gregaria
GCAGGGACGTAATCAACGCGAGCTTATGACTCGCGCTTACTGGGAATTCCTCGTTCATGGGGAACAATTGCAAGCCCCAATCCCTAGCACGAAGGAGGTTCAGCGGGTTACCCCGACCTTTCGGCCTAGGAAGACACGCTGATTCCTTCAGTGTAGCGCGCGTGCGGCCCAGAACATCTAAGGGCATCACAGACCTGTTATTGCTCAATCTCGTGCGGCTAGAAGCCGCCTGTCCCTCTAAGAAGAAAAGTAATCGCTGACAGCACGAAGGATGTCACGCGACTAGTTAGCAGGCTAGAGTCTCGTTCGTTATCGGAATTAACCAGACAAATCGCTCCACCAACTAAGAACGGCCATGCACCACCACCCACCGAATCAAGAAAGAGCTATCAATCTGTCAATCCTTCCGGTGTCCGGGCCTGGTGAGGTTTCCCGTGTTGAGTCAAATTAAGCCGCAGGCTCCACTCCTGGTGGTGCCCTTCCGTCAATTCCTTTAAGTTTCAGCTTTGCAACCATACTTCCCCCGGAACCCAAAAGCTTTGGTTTCCCGGAGGCTGCCCGCCGAGTCATCGGAGGAACTGCGGCGGATCGCTGGCTGGCATCGTTTATGGTTAGAACTAGGGCGGTATCTGATCGCCTTCGAACCTCTAACTTTCGTTCTTGATTAATGAAAACATACTTGGCAAATGCTTTCGCTTCTGTTCGTCTTGCGACGATCCAAGAATTTCACCTCTAACGTCGCAATACGAATGCCCCCGCCTGTCCCTATTAATCATTACCTCGGGTTCCGAAAACCAACAAAATAGAACCGAGGTCCTATTCCATTATTCCATGCACACAGTATTCAGGCGGGCTTGCCTGCTTTAAGCACTCTAATTTGTTCAAAGTAAACGTGCCGGCCCACCGAGACACTCAACAAAGAGCACCCTGGTAGGATTTAAACGGGGTCCGCCTCGGGACGCGAAAGCACCCCTTCGGCTCGCCCCACCGGCAGGACGTCCCACGATACATGCCAGTTAAACACCGACGGGCGGTGAACCAACAGCGTGGGACACAAATCCAACTACGAGCTTTTTAACCGCAACAACTTTAATATACGCTATTGGAGCTGGAATTACCGCGGCTGCTGGCACCAGACTTGCCCTCCAATAGATACTCGTTAAAGGATTTAAAGTGTACTCATTCCGATTACGGGGCCTCGGATGAGTCCCGTATCGTTATTTTTCGTCACTACCTCCCCGTGCCGGGAGTGGGTAATTTGCGCGCCTGCTGCCTTCCTTGGATGTGGTAGCCGTTTCTCAGGCTCCCTCTCCGGAATCGAACCCTGATTCCCCGTTACCCGTTACAACCATGGTAGGCGCAGAACCTACCATCGACAGTTGATAAGGCAGACATTTGAAAGATGCGTCGCCGGTACGAGGACCGTGCGATCAGCCCAAAGTTATTCAGAGTCACCAAGGCAAACGGACCAGACAAGCCAATCCGATTGGTTTTGATCTAATAAAAGCGTCCCTTCCATCTCTGGTCGGGACTCTGTTTGCATGTATTAGCTCTAGAATTACCACAGTTATCCAAGTAACGTGGGTACGATCTAAGGAACCATAACTGATTTAATGAGCCATTCGCGGTTTCACCTTAATGCGGCTTGTACTGAGACATGCATGGCTTAATCTTTGAGACAAGCATATGACTACTGGCAGGATCAACCAGGGAGCTGCGTCAACTAGAGCTGAGCAGCCGGCCGCCCGGGAGTGTGTCCCGGGGGCCCGCGCGAACACGCAAGCGTCCGCTCAATTATTCTGCAAACAGGAGGAGGCCGAGCTCCCCTGCACGATACACCTCGAAACCCTCTCAGGTCCCGGCGGCGCGCAGCGCCGTCCTAGGTACTTGGTCGGTTTCGAGAGAGGCGCAATCGCCCGGAGTTAGGCGAGTAGACGGTTTTAGTGCGAACACCCTTGCTCCCAACTGAGCTTGCCGCTGCCGACAGAGGCCCGGGAGCGTGCTGTCGTGGCATTGCCGGCGGGAGACAACACGCGCCACCTATGGTGACCGGCAGCTCCAACGCCAGCGCCACACAAGGGCAAAGCCCCACTTGGGTGCAGAAGCGAACTCTCCCAGCACAGCGCACGCGCCAACACGTCCGCACAACTGCGATACAAACCACCTGCGAGAACCGCTGGGGCGACCGAGCAGCAGACGGCGTCGCGGCGCCGAGTGCCAGGCGGCGGCGCATCCTCAACGCACACAGTCCTCAATCAGACCAGCACACTGCAGATGTCCACCGCGCTTCGCACCGGGCTCGGCTGAACCAACTTTGGCCGCCAGGCGCCGCGTGCAGGGTGCGCCGCAGCGTAGCTGCACCGCCTGCCGGGCCCGTCGGCTGGCGCTCCTGCCACTCGGCGCCCCCCACCAGCCGCCTGTTGCGCGTGCGCCCACGCAGCGCGCGGCCAACACGCCGGGCGGCCCCCCTTCACCGGCCGGGAACAGTCCCACCAAGCCACCGCCGCGTATCGCTTCATACCCACATGGACCTAGTCACGTGTGTGGATGTGGCGGGTACCGCTGAAACAACCGGTTAATAGCTGTACCGATCGTCGCCATCACAGATTCACCTCCAGCGTGAACAACCGCTCAACAACGGATTTCCAGTTCATTTGCGTATCTTGGGCAGTAAACGTAGATGTCCACCTACATTTGCGAATTCAACAATTCTTGCATGCCAGGATGTCATGTGTCACGACACGCTACATCAGACCACATACACACTGCGACATGTGCAGAAGAGAACACGTGGAAGGTGGCCCGCGCACGTATGCGATGTCCCTTCCGCGATCCACTGTCAACCGGCATCTGCGGCATGTCCCAGATATGGAACGCGGTCCACCAGGGTAGCACTTTGTGTGAGGCAATACGACAAAGTCGGAATACACGCGTCACTACATCAGACGGCTCACGCTGACCTGACCTGACCTGACCTGACCTGACCTGACTCACCGCACCACCACCCCCAGCGACCCAGGGTGACATACAATGCGTTCGTACGTTCCTCCCACACGCCTCTACGGCGTACCACAGTGCAACCTAGCTGTTATTGGGAGACGAGACAAGTAGCATCGAGCACAACATATGGAAATTGAGATTCGACACCGTTGGGCACAGCCAGCGTACGGTCACACGTATCACACTACTTCACTCTGTACGTAACGACCGATGATCGGTACAGCGTGTGGGTTACGCGTACGACATCAGCGGACAATGGACACAGACCATACCACGACGTACACTGAGGGCGTCGACATCTGAATGCAACTGAACAGCTGCGAGGCTCATTTAACACTCAAACGCCAGACCGACCAGCTTGAGAGGACAGAGACACAAAGAGGGGGACAGAGGGGGGGGGGGGCGGCGATATAGTCCTATTGCAGTACAATTGACAGTGGATAGCGGGAATATGTGGAAAGTAAGCAACACTCGCAAGACATCTACATGAGGATAACAACGACACCAGAGATTCCGAGCAGTGAACTATGTTAGGCAAAGGGACAACGTGGGTTAGGTTAAGGGACAACGTGGGTTAGGTTAAGGGACAACGTGGGTTAGGTTAAGGGACAACGTGGGTTAGGTTAAGGGACAACGTGGGTTAGGTTAAGGGACAACGTGGGTTAGGTTAAGGGACAACGTGGGTTAGGTTAAGGGACAACGTGGGTTAGGTTAAGGGACAACGTGGGTTAGGTTAAGGGACAACGTGGGTTAGGTTAAGGGACAACGTGGGTTAGGTTAAGGGACAACGTGGGTTAGGTTAAGGGACAACGTGGGTTAGGTTAAGGGACAACGTGGGTTAGGTTAAGGGACAACGTGGGTTAGGTTAAGGGACAAATTGAGTTAGGTTAAGGGACAACGTGGGTTAGGTTAAGGGACAAATTGAGTTAGGTTAAGGGACAAATTGAGTTAGGTTAAGGGACAAATTGAGTTAGGTTAAGGGACAAATTGAGTTAGGTTAAGGGACAACGTGGGTTAGGCTAAGGGACAAATTGAGTTAGGTTAAGGGACAAATTGAGTTAGGTTAAGGGACAAATTGAGTTAGGTTAAGGGACAAATTGAGTTAGGTTAAGGGACAAATTGAGTTAGGTTAAGGGACAAATTGAGTTAGGTTAAGGGACAACTTGAGTTAGGTTAAGGGACAACTTGTGTTAGGTTAAGGGACAACTTGAGTTAGGTTAAGGGACAACTTGAGTTAGGTTAAGGGACAACTTGAGTTAGGTTAAGGGACAACTTGAGTTAGGTTAAGGGACAACTTGAGTTAGGTTAAGGGACAACTTGAGTTAGGTTAAGGGACAACTTGAGTTAGGTTAAGGGACAACTTGAGTTAGGTTAAGGGACAACTTGAGTTAGGTTAAGGGACAACTTGAGTTAGGTTAAGGGACAACTTGAGTTAGGTTAAGGGTCAACTTGAGTTAGGTTAAGGGACAACTTGAGTTAGGTTAAGGGACAACTTGAGTTAGGTTAAGGGACAACTTGAGTTAGGTTAAGGGACAACTTGAGTTAGGTTAAGGGACAACTTGAGTTAGGTTAAGGGATAATGTGGTACAACCAGAGTTAGGTTAAGCGATAATGTGGTACAGCCACAGTTAGGTTAAGCGATAATGTGGTACAGCCACAGTTAGGTTAAGCGATAATGTGGTACAGCCACAGTTAGGTTAAGCGATAATGTGGTACAGCCACAGTTAGGTTAAGCGATAATGTGGTACAGCCACAGTTAGGTTAAGCGATAATGTGGTACAGCCACAGTTAGGTTAAGCGATAATGTGGTACAGCCACAGTTAGGTTAAGCGATAATGTGGTACAGCCACAGTTAGGTTAAGCGATAATGTGGTACAGCCACAGTTAGGTTAAGCGATAATGTGGTACAGCCACAGTTAGGTTAAGCGATAATGTGGTACAGCCACAGTTAGGTTAAGCGATAATGTGGTACAGCCACAGTTAGGTTAAGCGATAATGTG
>NW_026061790.1:317500-325000 GCF_023897955.1 Schistocerca gregaria
CTTGGTCCGTGTTTCAAGACGGGTCGTGAAATTGTCCAAAGCTGAAGCGCCGCTGACGGGAGCGATTATTCCGCCCGAGAGCATCCCGAGCCAACAGCGGCGCGGGTCCGGGGCCGGGCCAGGTAGGTCCGTCATCCGGGAAGAACCGCGCGCGCTTGCCGGGAGCCCGAGCGCCCAAAGGGGCGAATCGACTCCTCCAGATATACCGCCGAGCAGCCAGCCAGGACACCGGGGCTCTGCCCAACAGACGCGAACCGAGGCCCGCGGAAGGACAGGCTGCGCACCCGGGCCGTAGGCCGGCACCCAGCGGGTCGCGACGTCCTACTAGGGGAGAAGTGCGGCCCACCGCACACCGGAACGGCCCCACCCCGCGGCGAGTGGAAAGGCAACCGGACACGACCCCGCCGCGGATTGCTCCGCGCGGGCGGCCGGCCCCATCTGCCGAGGGCGGGGGCCAGTGGCCGGATGGGCGTGAATCTCACCCGTTCGACCTTTCGGACTTCTCACGTTTACCCCAGAACGGTTTCACGTACTTTTGAACTCTCTCTTCAAAGTTCTTTTCAACTTTCCCTCACGGTACTTGTTCGCTATCGGTCTCGTGGTCATATTTAGTCTCAGATGGAGTTTACCACCCACTTGGAGCTGCACTCTCAAGCAACCCGACTCGAAGGAGAGGTCCCGCCGACGCTCGCACCGGCCGCTACGGGCCTGGCACCCTCTACGGGCCGTGGCCTCATTCAAGTTGGACTTGGGCTCGGCGCGAGGCGTCGGGGTAGTGGACCCTCCCAAACACCACATGCCACGACAGGCGGCAGCCTGCGGGGTTCGGTGCTGGACTCTTCCCTGTTCGCTCGCCGCTACTGGGGGAATCCTTGTTAGTTTCTTTTCCTCCGCTTAGTAATATGCTTAAATTCAGCGGGTAGTCTCGCCTGCTCTGAGGTCGTTGTACGAGGTGTCGCACGCCACACCGCCAGCCGGCTGTGCACGCTACCGAGAAAGTACCGGTATGCGAACCGCCAGGCGACGGGCGCGCATCGCACGTTTAAGGAGACGCGGCCGGCCACACAGGCGACCACGACACTCCCACGTCTCCGAAGCGGGACAAACGCCGCGCGCTTCAGTATACGTAGCCGACCCTCAGCCAGACGTGGCCCGGGAACGGAATCCATGGACCGCAATGTGCGTTCGAAACGTCGATGTTCATGTGTCCTGCAGTTCACATGTCGACGCGCAATTTGCTGCGTTCTTCATCGACCCACGAGCCGAGTGATCCACCGTCCTGGGTGATCTTTTCCTTTTCAGTCTCCCACTGTCTCTTTCAAGACAGTAGCATTTGCGGGACTGAGGCGTCTGACGGCCCCTGTTCCACTATTTTTTTGTGTCCAACGGCCTCACAGCCGATGGGCGTCGTACGGCTCCACACCGGAGCGGACAGGCACTCGGGCGAACGTCATTCAAAACCGGCGCCAGGCGCCAGGTACCGCAGGCCAGCCGCTCCAGAGCTTCAGCGCTCGTACCACACAACAACAACACTTCCGCTAGTTTTGAGAGGCACGCGTGGTTCCGCACGCGGCGCACGGCCACTGCCGTACAGGTAGCGTGTTGCACGACACGACACGCACATCGAAAGACATGCAGTCTAGTCGGTAATGATCCTTCCGCAGGTTCACCTACGGAAACCTTGTTACGACTTTTACTTCCTCTAAATGATCAAGTTTGGTCATCTTTCCGGTAGCATCGGCAACGACAGAGTCGATGCCGCGTACCAGTCCGAAGACCTCACTAAATCATTCAATCGGTAGTAGCGACGGGCGGTGTGTACAAAGGTCAGGGACGTAATCAACGCGAGCTTATGACTCGCGCTTACTGGGAATTCCTCGTTCATGGGGAACAATTGCAAGCCCCAATCCCTAGCACGAAGGAGGTTCAGCGGGTTACCCCGACCTTTCGGCCTAGGAAGACACGCTGATTCCTTCAGTGTAGCGCGCGTGCGGCCCAGAACATCTAAGGGCATCACAGACCTGTTATTGCTCAATCTCGTGCGGCTAGAAGCCGCCTGTCCCTCTAAGAAGAAAAGTAATCGCTGACAGCACGAAGGATGTCACGCGACTAGTTAGCAGGCTAGAGTCTCGTTCGTTATCGGAATTAACCAGACAAATCGCTCCACCAACTAAGAACGGCCATGCACCACCACCCACCGAATCAAGAAAGAGCTATCAATCTGTCAATCCTTCCGGTGTCCGGGCCTGGTGAGGTTTCCCGTGTTGAGTCAAATTAAGCCGCAGGCTCCACTCCTGGTGGTGCCCTTCCGTCAATTCCTTTAAGTTTCAGCTTTGCAACCATACTTCCCCCGGAACCCAAAAGCTTTGGTTTCCCGGAGGCTGCCCGCCGAGTCATCGGAGGAACTGCGGCGGATCGCTGGCTGGCATCGTTTATGGTTAGAACTAGGGCGGTATCTGATCGCCTTCGAACCTCTAACTTTCGTTCTTGATTAATGAAAACATACTTGGCAAATGCTTTCGCTTCTGTTCGTCTTGCGACGATCCAAGAATTTCACCTCTAACGTCGCAATACGAATGCCCCCGCCTGTCCCTATTAATCATTACCTCGGGTTCCGAAAACCAACAAAATAGAACCGAGGTCCTATTCCATTATTCCATGCACACAGTATTCAGGCGGGCTTGCCTGCTTTAAGCACTCTAATTTGTTCAAAGTAAACGTGCCGGCCCACCGAGACACTCAACAAAGAGCACCCTGGTAGGATTTAAACGGGGTCCGCCTCGGGACGCGAAAGCACCCCTTCGGCTCGCCCCACCGGCAGGACGTCCCACGATACATGCCAGTTAAACACCGACGGGCGGTGAACCAACAGCGTGGGACACAAATCCAACTACGAGCTTTTTAACCGCAACAACTTTAATATACGCTATTGGAGCTGGAATTACCGCGGCTGCTGGCACCAGACTTGCCCTCCAATAGATACTCGTTAAAGGATTTAAAGTGTACTCATTCCGATTACGGGGCCTCGGATGAGTCCCGTATCGTTATTTTTCGTCACTACCTCCCCGTGCCGGGAGTGGGTAATTTGCGCGCCTGCTGCCTTCCTTGGATGTGGTAGCCGTTTCTCAGGCTCCCTCTCCGGAATCGAACCCTGATTCCCCGTTACCCGTTACAACCATGGTAGGCGCAGAACCTACCATCGACAGTTGATAAGGCAGACATTTGAAAGATGCGTCGCCGGTACGAGGACCGTGCGATCAGCCCAAAGTTATTCAGAGTCACCAAGGCAAACGGACCAGACAAGCCAATCCGATTGGTTTTGATCTAATAAAAGCGTCCCTTCCATCTCTGGTCGGGACTCTGTTTGCATGTATTAGCTCTAGAATTACCACAGTTATCCAAGTAACGTGGGTACGATCTAAGGAACCATAACTGATTTAATGAGCCATTCGCGGTTTCACCTTAATGCGGCTTGTACTGAGACATGCATGGCTTAATCTTTGAGACAAGCATATGACTACTGGCAGGATCAACCAGGGAGCTGCGTCAACTAGAGCTGAGCAGCCGGCCGCCCGGGAGTGTGTCCCGGGGGCCCGCGCGAACACGCAAGCGTCCGCTCAATTATTCTGCAAACAGGAGGAGGCCGAGCTCCCCTGCACGATACACCTCGAAACCCTCTCAGGTCCCGGCGGCGCGCAGCGCCGTCCTAGGTACTTGGTCGGTTTCGAGAGAGGCGCAATCGCCCGGAGTTAGGCGAGTAGACGGTTTTAGTGCGAACACCCTTGCTCCCAACTGAGCTTGCCGCTGCCGACAGAGGCCCGGGAGCGTGCTGTCGTGGCATTGCCGGCGGGAGACAACACGCGCCACCTATGGTGACCGGCAGCTCCAACGCCAGCGCCACACAAGGGCAAAGCCCCACTTGGGTGCAGAAGCGAACTCTCCCAGCACAGCGCACGCGCCAACACGTCCGCACAACTGCGATACAAACCACCTGCGAGAACCGCTGGGGCGACCGAGCAGCAGACGGCGTCGCGGCGCCGAGTGCCAGGCGGCGGCGCATCCTCAACGCACACAGTCCTCAATCAGACCAGCACACTGCAGATGTCCACCGCGCTTCGCACCGGGCTCGGCTGAACCAACTTTGGCCGCCAGGCGCCGCGTGCAGGGTGCGCCGCAGCGTAGCTGCACCGCCTGCCGGGCCCGTCGGCTGGCGCTCCTGCCACTCGGCGCCCCCCACCAGCCGCCTGTTGCGCGTGCGCCCACGCAGCGCGCGGCCAACACGCCGGGCGGCCCCCCTTCACCGGCCGGGAACAGTCCCACCAAGCCACCGCCGCGTATCGCTTCATACCCACATGGGCCTAGTCACGTGTGTGGATGTGGCGGGTACCGCTGAAACAACCGGTTAATAGCTGTACCGATCGTCGCCATCACAGATTCACCTCCAGCGTGAACAACCGCTCAACAACGGATTTCCAGTTCATTTGCGTATCTTGGGCAGTAAACGTAGATGTCCACCTACATTTGCGAATTCAACAATTCTTGCATGCCAGGATGTCATGTGTCACGACACGCTACATCAGACCACATACACACTGCGACATGTGCAGAAGAGAACACGTGGAAGGTGGCCCGCGCACGTATGCGATGTCCCTTCCGCGATCCACTGTCAACCGGCATCTGCGGCATGTCCCAGATATGGAACGCGGTCCACCAGGGTAGCACTTTGTGTGAGGCAATACGACAAAGTCGGAATACACGCGTCACTACATCAGACGGCTCACGCTGACCTGACCTGACCTGACCTGACCTGACCTGACTCACCGCACCACCACCCCCAGCGACCCAGGGTGACATACAATGCGTTCGTACGTTCCTCCCACACGCCTCTACGGCGTACCACAGTGCAACCTAGCTGTTATTGGGAGACGAGACAAGTAGCATCGAGCACAACATATGGAAATTGAGATTCGACACCGTTGGGCACAGCCAGCGTACGGTCACACGTATCACACTACTTCACTCTGTACGTAACGACCGATGATCGGTACAGCGTGTGGGTTACGCGTACGACATCAGCGGACAATGGACACAGACCATACCACGACGTACACTGAGGGCGTCGACATCTGAATGCAACTGAACAGCTGCGAGGCTCATTTAACACTCAAACGCCAGACCGACCAGCTTGAGAGGACAGAGACACAAAGAGGGGGACAGAGGGGGGGGGGGGGCGGCGATATAGTCCTATTGCAGTACAATTGACAGTGGATAGCGGGAATATGTGGAAAGTAAGCAACACTCGCAAGACATCTACATGAGGATAACAACGACACCAGAGATTCCGAGCAGTGAACTATGTTAGGCAAAGGGACAACGTGGGTTAGGTTAAGGGACAACGTGGGTTAGGTTAAGGGACAACGTGGGTTAGGTTAAGGGACAACGTGGGTTAGGTTAAGGGACAACGTGGGTTAGGTTAAGGGACAACGTGGGTTAGGTTAAGGGACAACGTGGGTTAGGTTAAGGGACAACGTGGGTTAGGTTAAGGGACAACGTGGGTTAGGTTAAGGGACAACGTGGGTTAGGTTAAGGGACAACGTGGGTTAGGTTAAGGGACAACGTGGGTTAGGTTAAGGGACAACGTGGGTTAGGTTAAGGGACAAATTGAGTTAGGTTAAGGGACAACGTGGGTTAGGTTAAGGGACAAATTGAGTTAGGTTAAGGGACAAATTGAGTTAGGTTAAGGGACAAATTGAGTTAGGTTAAGGGACAACGTGGGTTAGGTTAAGGGACAAATTGAGTTAGGTTAAGGGACAAATTGAGTTAGGTTAAGGGACAAATTGAGTTAGGTTAAGGGACAAATTGAGTTAGGTTAAGGGACAAATTGAGTTAGGTTAAGGGACAACTTGAGTTAGGTTAAGGGACAACTTGAGTTAGGTTAAGGGACAACTTGAGTTAGGTTAAGGGACAACTTGAGTTAGGTTAAGGGACAACTTGAGTTAGGTTAAGGGACAACTTGAGTTAGGTTAAGGGACAACTTGAGTTAGGTTAAGGGACAACTTGAGTTAGGTTAAGGGACAACTTGAGTTAGGTTAAGGGACAACTTGAGTTAGGTTAAGGGACAACTTGAGTTAGGTTAAGGGTCAACTTGAGTTAGGTTAAGGGACAACTTGAGTTAGGTTAAGGGACAACTTGAGTTAGGTTAAGGGACAACTTGAGTTAGGTTAAGGGACAACTTGGGTTAGGTTAAGGGATAATGTGGTACAACCAGAGTTAGGTTAAGCGATAATGTGGTACAGCCACAGTTAGGTTAAGCGATAATGTGGTACAGCCACAGTTAGGTTAAGCGATAATGTGGTACAGCCACAGTTAGGTTAAGCGATAATGTGGTACAGCCACAGTTAGGTTAAGCGATAATGTGGTACAGCCACAGTTAGGTTAAGCGATAATGTGGTACAGCCACAGTTAGGTTAAGCGATAATGTGGTACAGCCACAGTTAGGTTAAGCGATAATGTGGTACAGCCACAGTTAGGTTAAGCGATAATGTGGTACAGCCACAGTTAGGTTAAGCGATAATGTGGTACAGCCACAGTTAGGTTAAGCGATAATGTGGTACAGCCACAGTTAGGTTAAGCGATAATGTGGTACAGCCACAGTTAGGTTAAGCGATAATGTGGTACAGCCACAGTTAGGTTAAGCGATAATGTGGTACAGCCACAGTTAGGTTAAGCGATAATGTGGTACAGCCACAGTTAGGTTAAGCGATAAAGTTGGTTACATTTGGTATTGTGTGGGAAGGGGGCAGAGAGAGGGGGGGGGGTGGATAGTGGTGGCAGTACGCGGATGCCTGAGTCACCGTCAGATACGTCACGTCGGTTCGATGCTTGTAGCAAGAGGCTGGCGGGTCTGTGTCTCTCACTTCTGCAATTTTTCATGTGGTATAACACGAGGGCGGGGGGTGATATTTGGTGCCCCTCTGTGTAGGATGTGTGTTGGTTTATCTGAGCAATGGTAGTTGTCGGAGGAGTGGGGTATTGTGCTTTTATAGGTGGACCTACTGCTCTGGTTATCATAGTGTCGACGGTGCAATGTCGCAGAGAGGATGCACTCGACATTGTCGCATTCCAGATGTTTACGTATTGTGTGTCTCCGTTGCAGGCCGAGAGTGGTGCATGTTCGAGTGTCTGGCTGACGTGCGATTCACGTTGTGTGCCCAGTCTTACAGCACGTATAGGGACATTCGCATAAATCATCTATATGTGGCCTTGCATCATTTACTAAGCAGTGCCGTGAGACGACCGAACTATTAGGAAAGTACTGATGTACCGCATAATGTTTACCTTCCACCACACAGCGAGTATCGACTCTGCCCAGCGTTGCCACCGCAGGCAGCGGTCACCGTCACCATTATGCGGCGGAACGGAACATCTATATCCTCAGAGGAGCACTCTTTGCCGCCGGGCGTCAGGTCTCGCGGCCTGCCGGCCAGCGCCCACGACGAA
>NW_026061790.1:330000-335000 GCF_023897955.1 Schistocerca gregaria
GCCTGGCACCCTCTACGGGCCGTGGCCTCATTCAAGTTGGACTTGGGCTCGGCGCGAGGCGTCGGGGTAGTGGACCCTCCCAAACACCACATGCCACGACAGGCGGCAGCCTGGGGGTTCGGTGCTGGACTCTTCCCTGTTCGCTCGCCGCTACTGGGGGAATCCTTGTTAGTTTCTTTTCCTCCGCTTAGTAATATGCTTAAATTCAGCGGGTAGTCTCGCCTGCTCTGAGGTCGTTGTACGAGGTGTCGCACGCCACACCGCCAGCCGGCTGTGCACGCTACCGAGAAAGTACCGGTATGCGAACCGCCAGGCGACGGGCGCGCATCGCACGTTTAAGGAGACGCGGCCGGCCACACAGGCGACCACGACACTCCCACGTCTCCGAAGCGGGACAAACGCCGCGCGCTTCAGTATACGTAGCCGACCCTCAGCCAGACGTGGCCCGGGAACGGAATCCATGGACCGCAATGTGCGTTCGAAACGTCGATGTTCATGTGTCCTGCAGTTCACATGTCGACGCGCAATTTGCTGCGTTCTTCATCGACCCACGAGCCGAGTGATCCACCGTCCTGGGTGATCTTTTCCTTTTCAGTCTCCCACTGTCTCTTTCAAGACAGTAGCATTTGCGGGACTGAGGCGTCTGACGGCCCCTGTTCCACTATTTTTTTGTGTCCAACGGCCTCACAGCCGATGGGCGTCGTACGGCTCCACACCGGAGCGGACAGGCACTCGGGCGAACGTCATTCAAAACCGGCGCCAGGCGCCAGGTACCGCAGGCCAGCCGCTCCAGAGCTTCAGCGCTCGTACCACACAACAACAACACTTCCGCTAGTTTTGAGAGGCACGCGTGGTTCCGCACGCGGCGCACGGCCACTGCCGTACAGGTAGCGTGTTGCGCGACACGACACGCACATCGAAAGACATGCAGTCTAGTCGGTAATGATCCTTCCGCAGGTTCACCTACGGAAACCTTGTTACGACTTTTACTTCCTCTAAATGATCAAGTTTGGTCATCTTTCCGGTAGCATCGGCAACGACAGAGTCGATGCCGCGTACCAGTCCGAAGACCTCACTAAATCATTCAATCGGTAGTAGCGACGGGCGGTGTGTACAAAGGGCAGGGACGTAATCAACGCGAGCTTATGACTCGCGCTTACTGGGAATTCCTCGTTCATGGGGAACAATTGCAAGCCCCAATCCCTAGCACGAAGGAGGTTCAGCGGGTTACCCCGACCTTTCGGCCTAGGAAGACACGCTGATTCCTTCAGTGTAGCGCGCGTGCGGCCCAGAACATCTAAGGGCATCACAGACCTGTTATTGCTCAATCTCGTGCGGCTAGAAGCCGCCTGTCCCTCTAAGAAGAAAAGTAATCGCTGACAGCACGAAGGATGTCACGCGACTAGTTAGCAGGCTAGAGTCTCGTTCGTTATCGGAATTAACCAGACAAATCGCTCCACCAACTAAGAACGGCCATGCACCACCACCCACCGAATCAAGAAAGAGCTATCAATCTGTCAATCCTTCCGGTGTCCGGGCCTGGTGAGGTTTCCCGTGTTGAGTCAAATTAAGCCGCAGGCTCCACTCCTGGTGGTGCCCTTCCGTCAATTCCTTTAAGTTTCAGCTTTGCAACCATACTTCCCCCGGAACCCAAAAGCTTTGGTTTCCCGGAGGCTGCCCGCCGAGTCATCGGAGGAACTGCGGCGGATCGCTGGCTGGCATCGTTTATGGTTAGAACTAGGGCGGTATCTGATCGCCTTCGAACCTCTAACTTTCGTTCTTGATTAATGAAAACATACTTGGCAAATGCTTTCGCTTCTGTTCGTCTTGCGACGATCCAAGAATTTCACCTCTAACGTCGCAATACGAATGCCCCCGCCTGTCCCTATTAATCATTACCTCGGGTTCCGAAAACCAACAAAATAGAACCGAGGTCCTATTCCATTATTCCATGCACACAGTATTCAGGCGGGCTTGCCTGCTTTAAGCACTCTAATTTGTTCAAAGTAAACGTGCCGGCCCACCGAGACACTCAACAAAGAGCACCCTGGTAGGATTTAAACGGGGTCCGCCTCGGGACGCGAAAGCACCCCTTCGGCTCGCCCCACCGGCAGGACGTCCCACGATACATGCCAGTTAAACACCGACGGGCGGTGAACCAACAGCGTGGGACACAAATCCAACTACGAGCTTTTTAACCGCAACAACTTTAATATACGCTATTGGAGCTGGAATTACCGCGGCTGCTGGCACCAGACTTGCCCTCCAATAGATACTCGTTAAAGGATTTAAAGTGTACTCATTCCGATTACGGGGCCTCGGATGAGTCCCGTATCGTTATTTTTCGTCACTACCTCCCCGTGCCGGGAGTGGGTAATTTGCGCGCCTGCTGCCTTCCTTGGATGTGGTAGCCGTTTCTCAGGCTCCCTCTCCGGAATCGAACCCTGATTCCCCGTTACCCGTTACAACCATGGTAGGCGCAGAACCTACCATCGACAGTTGATAAGGCAGACATTTGAAAGATGCGTCGCCGGTACGAGGACCGTGCGATCAGCCCAAAGTTATTCAGAGTCACCAAGGCAAACGGACCAGACAAGCCAATCCGATTGGTTTTGATCTAATAAAAGCGTCCCTTCCATCTCTGGTCGGGACTCTGTTTGCATGTATTAGCTCTAGAATTACCACAGTTATCCAAGTAACGTGGGTACGATCTAAGGAACCATAACTGATTTAATGAGCCATTCGCGGTTTCACCTTAATGCGGCTTGTACTGAGACATGCATGGCTTAATCTTTGAGACAAGCATATGACTACTGGCAGGATCAACCAGGGAGCTGCGTCAACTAGAGCTGAGCAGCCGGCCGCCCGGGAGTGTGTCCCGGGGGCCCGCGCGAACACGCAAGCGTCCGCTCAATTATTCTGCAAACAGGAGGAGGCCGAGCTCCCCTGCACGATACACCTCGAAACCCTCTCAGGTCCCGGCGGCGCGCAGCGCCGTCCTAGGTACTTGGTCGGTTTCGAGAGAGGCGCAATCGCCCGGAGTTAGGCGAGTAGACGGTTTTAGTGCGAACACCCTTGCTCCCAACTGAGCTTGCCGCTGCCGACAGAGGCCCGGGAGCGTGCTGTCGTGGCATTGCCGGCGGGAGACAACACGCGCCACCTATGGTGACCGGCAGCTCCAACGCCAGCGCCACACAAGGGCAAAGCCCCACTTGGGTGCAGAAGCGAACTCTCCCAGCACAGCGCACGCGCCAACACGTCCGCACAACTGCGATACAAACCACCTGCGAGAACCGCTGGGGCGACCGAGCAGCAGACGGCGTCGCGGCGCCGAGTGCCAGGCGGCGGCGCATCCTCAACGCACACAGTCCTCAATCAGACCAGCACACTGCAGATGTCCACCGCGCTTCGCACCGGGCTCGGCTGAACCAACTTTGGCCGCCAGGCGCCGCGTGCAGGGTGCGCCGCAGCGTAGCTGCACCGCCTGCCGGGCCCGTCGGCTGGCGCTCCTGCCACTCGGCGCCCCCCACCAGCCGCCTGTTGCGCGTGCGCCCACGCAGCGCGCGGCCAACACGCCGGGCGGCCCCCCTTCACCGGCCGGGAACAGTCCCACCAAGCCACCGCCGCGTATCGCTTCATACCCACATGGACCTAGTCACGTGTGTGGATGTGGCGGGTACCGCTGAAACAACCGGTTAATAGCTGTACCGATCGTCGCCATCACAGATTCACCTCCAGCGTGAACAACCGCTCAACAACGGATTTCCAGTTCATTTGCGTATCTTGGGCAGTAAACGTAGATGTCCACCTACATTTGCGAATTCAACAATTCTTGCATGCCAGGATGTCATGTGTCACGACACGCTACATCAGACCACATACACACTGCGACATGTGCAGAAGAGAACACGTGGAAGGTGGCCCGCGCACGTATGCGATGTCCCTTCCGCGATCCACTGTCAACCGGCATCTGCGGCATGTCCCAGATATGGAACGCGGTCCACCAGGGTAGCACTTTGTGTGAGGCAATACGACAAAGTCGGAATACACGCGTCACTACATCAGACGGCTCACGCTGACCTGACCTGACCTGACCTGACCTGACCTGACTCACCGCACCACCACCCCCAGCGACCCAGGGTGACATACAATGCGTTCGTACGTTCCTCCCACACGCCTCTACGGCGTACCACAGTGCAACCTAGCTGTTATTGGGAGACGAGACAAGTAGCATCGAGCACAACATATGGAAATTGAGATTCGACACCGTTGGGCACAGCCAGCGTACGGTCACACGTATCACACTACTTCACTCTGTACGTAACGACCGATGATCGGTACAGCGTGTGGGTTACGCGTACGACATCAGCGGACAATGGACACAGACCATACCACGACGTACACTGAGGGCGTCGACATCTGAATGCAACTGAACAGCTGCGAGGCTCATTTAACACTCAAACGCCAGACCGACCAGCTTGAGAGGACAGAGACACAAAGAGGGGGACAGAGGGGGGGGGGGGGCGGCGATATAGTCCTATTGCAGTACAATTGACAGTGGATAGCGGGAATATGTGGAAAGTAAGCAACACTCGCAAGACATCTACATGAGGATAACAACGACACCAGAGATTCCGAGCAGTGAACTATGTTAGGCAAAGGGACAACGTGGGTTAGGTTAAGGGACAACGTGGGTTAGGTTAAGGGACAACGTGGGTTAGGTTAAGGGACAACGTGGGTTAGGTTAAGGGACAACGTGGGTTAGGTTAAGGGACAACGTGGGTTAGGTTAAGGGACAACGTGGGTTAGGTTAAGGGACAACGTGGGTTAGGTTAAGGGACAACGTGGGTTAGGTTAAGGGACAACGTGGGTTAGGTTAAGGGACAACGTGGGTTAGGTTAAGGGACAACGTGGGTTAGGTTAAGGGACAACGTGGGTTAGGTTAAGGGACAACGTGGGTTAGGTTAAGGGACAACGTGGGTTAGGTTAAGGGACAAATT
>NW_026061790.1:342500-347500 GCF_023897955.1 Schistocerca gregaria
GGCGTCTGACGGCCCCTGTTCCACTATTTTTTTGTGTCCAACGGCCTCACAGCCGATGGGCGTCGTACGGCTCCACACCGGAGCGGACAGGCACTCGGGCGAACGTCATTCAAAACCGGCGCCAGGCGCCAGGTACCGCAGGCCAGCCGCTCCAGAGCTTCAGCGCTCGTACCACACAACAACAACACTTCCGCTAGTTTTGAGAGGCACGCGTGGTTCCGCACGCGGCGCACGGCCACTGCCGTACAGGTAGCGTGTTGCGCGACACGACACGCACATCGAAAGACATGCAGTCTAGTCGGTAATGATCCTTCCGCAGGTTCACCTACGGAAACCTTGTTACGACTTTTACTTCCTCTAAATGATCAAGTTTGGTCATCTTTCCGGTAGCATCGGCAACGACAGAGTCGATGCCGCGTACCAGTCCGAAGACCTCACTAAATCATTCAATCGGTAGTAGCGACGGGCGGTGTGTACAAAGGGCAGGGACGTAATCAACGCGAGCTTATGACTCGCGCTTACTGGGAATTCCTCGTTCATGGGGAACAATTGCAAGCCCCAATCCCTAGCACGAAGGAGGTTCAGCGGGTTACCCCGACCTTTCGGCCTAGGAAGACACGCTGATTCCTTCAGTGTAGCGCGCGTGCGGCCCAGAACATCTAAGGGCATCACAGACCTGTTATTGCTCAATCTCGTGCGGCTAGAAGCCGCCTGTCCCTCTAAGAAGAAAAGTAATCGCTGACAGCACGAAGGATGTCACGCGACTAGTTAGCAGGCTAGAGTCTCGTTCGTTATCGGAATTAACCAGACAAATCGCTCCACCAACTAAGAACGGCCATGCACCACCACCCACCGAATCAAGAAAGAGCTATCAATCTGTCAATCCTTCCGGTGTCCGGGCCTGGTGAGGTTTCCCGTGTTGAGTCAAATTAAGCCGCAGGCTCCACTCCTGGTGGTGCCCTTCCGTCAATTCCTTTAAGTTTCAGCTTTGCAACCATACTTCCCCCGGAACCCAAAAGCTTTGGTTTCCCGGAGGCTGCCCGCCGAGTCATCGGAGGAACTGCGGCGGATCGCTGGCTGGCATCGTTTATGGTTAGAACTAGGGCGGTATCTGATCGCCTTCGAACCTCTAACTTTCGTTCTTGATTAATGAAAACATACTTGGCAAATGCTTTCGCTTCTGTTCGTCTTGCGACGATCCAAGAATTTCACCTCTAACGTCGCAATACGAATGCCCCCGCCTGTCCCTATTAATCATTACCTCGGGTTCCGAAAACCAACAAAATAGAACCGAGGTCCTATTCCATTATTCCATGCACACAGTATTCAGGCGGGCTTGCCTGCTTTAAGCACTCTAATTTGTTCAAAGTAAACGTGCCGGCCCACCGAGACACTCAACAAAGAGCACCCTGGTAGGATTTAAACGGGGTCCGCCTCGGGACGCGAAAGCACCCCTTCGGCTCGCCCCACCGGCAGGACGTCCCACGATACATGCCAGTTAAACACCGACGGGCGGTGAACCAACAGCGTGGGACACAAATCCAACTACGAGCTTTTTAACCGCAACAACTTTAATATACGCTATTGGAGCTGGAATTACCGCGGCTGCTGGCACCAGACTTGCCCTCCAATAGATACTCGTTAAAGGATTTAAAGTGTACTCATTCCGATTACGGGGCCTCGGATGAGTCCCGTATCGTTATTTTTCGTCACTACCTCCCCGTGCCGGGAGTGGGTAATTTGCGCGCCTGCTGCCTTCCTTGGATGTGGTAGCCGTTTCTCAGGCTCCCTCTCCGGAATCGAACCCTGATTCCCCGTTACCCGTTACAACCATGGTAGGCGCAGAACCTACCATCGACAGTTGATAAGGCAGACATTTGAAAGATGCGTCGCCGGTACGAGGACCGTGCGATCAGCCCAAAGTTATTCAGAGTCACCAAGGCAAACGGACCAGACAAGCCAATCCGATTGGTTTTGATCTAATAAAAGCGTCCCTTCCATCTCTGGTCGGGACTCTGTTTGCATGTATTAGCTCTAGAATTACCACAGTTATCCAAGTAACGTGGGTACGATCTAAGGAACCATAACTGATTTAATGAGCCATTCGCGGTTTCACCTTAATGCGGCTTGTACTGAGACATGCATGGCTTAATCTTTGAGACAAGCATATGACTACTGGCAGGATCAACCAGGGAGCTGCGTCAACTAGAGCTGAGCAGCCGGCCGCCCGGGAGTGTGTCCCGGGGGCCCGCGCGAACACGCAAGCGTCCGCTCAATTATTCTGCAAACAGGAGGAGGCCGAGCTCCCCTGCACGATACACCTCGAAACCCTCTCAGGTCCCGGCGGCGCGCAGCGCCGTCCTAGGTACTTGGTCGGTTTCGAGAGAGGCGCAATCGCCCGGAGTTAGGCGAGTAGACGGTTTTAGTGCGAACACCCTTGCTCCCAACTGAGCTTGCCGCTGCCGACAGAGGCCCGGGAGCGTGCTGTCGTGGCATTGCCGGCGGGAGACAACACGCGCCACCTATGGTGACCGGCAGCTCCAACGCCAGCGCCACACAAGGGCAAAGCCCCACTTGGGTGCAGAAGCGAACTCTCCCAGCACAGCGCACGCGCCAACACGTCCGCACAACTGCGATACAAACCACCTGCGAGAACCGCTGGGGCGACCGAGCAGCAGACGGCGTCGCGGCGCCGAGTGCCAGGCGGCGGCGCATCCTCAACGCACACAGTCCTCAATCAGACCAGCACACTGCAGATGTCCACCGCGCTTCGCACCGGGCTCGGCTGAACCAACTTTGGCCGCCAGGCGCCGCGTGCAGGGTGCGCCGCAGCGTAGCTGCACCGCCTGCCGGGCCCGTCGGCTGGCGCTCCTGCCACTCGGCGCCCCCCACCAGCCGCCTGTTGCGCGTGCGCCCACGCAGCGCGCGGCCAACACGCCGGGCGGCCCCCCTTCACCGGCCGGGAACAGTCCCACCAAGCCACCGCCGCGTATCGCTTCATACCCACATGGACCTAGTCACGTGTGTGGATGTGGCGGGTACCGCTGAAACAACCGGTTAATAGCTGTACCGATCGTCGCCATCACAGATTCACCTCCAGCGTGAACAACCGCTCAACAACGGATTTCCAGTTCATTTGCGTATCTTGGGCAGTAAACGTAGATGTCCACCTACATTTGCGAATTCAACAATTCTTGCATGCCAGGATGTCATGTGTCACGACACGCTACATCAGACCACATACACACTGCGACATGTGCAGAAGAGAACACGTGGAAGGTGGCCCGCGCACGTATGCGATGTCCCTTCCGCGATCCACTGTCAACCGGCATCTGCGGCATGTCCCAGATATGGAATGCGGTCCACCAGGGTAGCACTTTGTGTGAGGCAATACGACAAAGTCGGAATACACGCGTCACTACATCAGACGGCTCACGCTGACCTGACCTGACCTGACCTGACCTGACCTGACTCACCGCACCACCACCCCCAGCGACCCAGGGTGACATACAATGCGTTCGTACGTTCCTCCCACACGCCTCTACGGCGTACCACAGTGCAACCTAGCTGTTATTGGGAGACGAGACAAGTAGCATCGAGCACAACATATGGAAATTGAGATTCGACACCGTTGGGCACAGCCAGCGTACGGTCACACGTATCACACTACTTCACTCTGTACGTAACGACCGATGATCGGTACAGCGTGTGGGTTACGCGTACGACATCAGCGGACAATGGACACAGACCATACCACGACGTACACTGAGGGCGTCGACATCTGAATGCAACTGAACAGCTGCGAGGCTCATTTAACACTCAAACGCCAGACCGACCAGCTTGAGAGGACAGAGACACTAAGAGGGGGACAGAGGGGGGGGGGCGGCGATATAGTCCTATTGCAGTACAATTGACAGTGGATAGCGGGAATATGTGGAAAGTAAGCAACACTCGCAAGACATCTACATGAGGATAACAACGACACCAGAGATTCCGAGCAGTGAACTATGTTAGGCAAAGGGACAACGTGGGTTAGGTTAAGGGACAACGTGGGTTAGGTTAAGGGACAACGTGGGTTAGGTTAAGGGACAACGTGGGTTAGGTTAAGGGACAACGTGGGTTAGGTTAAGGGACAACGTGGGTTAGGTTAAGGGACAACGTGGGTTAGGTTAAGGGACAACGTGGGTTAGGTTAAGGGACAACGTGGGTTAGGTTAAGGGACAACGTGGGTTAGGTTAAGGGACAACGTGGGTTAGGTTAAGGGACAACGTGGGTTAGGTTAAGGGACAACGTGGGTTAGGTTAAGGGACAACGTGGGTTAGGTTAAGGGACAACGTGGGTTAGGTTAAGGGACAACGTGGGTTAGGTTAAGGGACAAATTGAGTTAGGTTAAGGGACAACGTGGGTTAGGTTAAGGGACAAATTGAGTTAGGTTAAGGGACAAATTGAGTTAGGTTAAGGGACAAATTGAGTTAGGTTAAGGGACAAATTGAGTTAGGTTAAGGGACAACGTGGGTTAGGTTAAGGGACAAATTGAGTTAGGTTAAGGGACAAATTGAGTTAGGTTAAGGGACAAATTGAGTTAGGTTAAGGGACAAATTGAGTTAGGTTAAGGGACAAATTGAGTTAGGTTAAGGGACAAATTGAGTTAGGTTAAGGGACAACTTGAGTTAGGTTAAGGGACAACTTGAGTTAGGTTAAGGGACAACTTGAGTTAGGTTAAGGGACAACTTGAGTTAGGTTAAGGGACAACTTGAGTTAGGTTAAGGGACAACTTGAGTTAGGTTAAGGGACAACTTGAGTTAGGTTAAGGGACAACTTGAGTTAGGTTAAGGGACAACTTGAGTTAGGTTAAGGGACAACTTGAGTTAGGTTAAGGGACAACTTGAGTTAGGTTAAGGGTCAACTTGAGTTAGGTTAAGGGACAACTTGAGTTAGGTTAAGGGACAACTTGAGTTAGGTTAAGGGACAACTTGAGTTAGGTTAAGGGACAACTTGAG
>NW_026061790.1:352500-360000 GCF_023897955.1 Schistocerca gregaria
AATCATTCGCTTTACCGGATGAGACTCGTACGAGCACCAGCTATCCTGAGGGAAACTTCGGAGGGAACCAGCTACTAGATGGTTCGATTAGTCTTTCGCCCCTATACCCAGCTCCGACGATCGATTTGCACGTCAGAATCGCTACGGACCTCCATCAGGGTTTCCCCTGACTTCGTCCTGGCCAGGCATAGTTCACCATCTTTCGGGTCCCAACGTGTACGCTCTAGGTGCGCCTCACCTCGCAATGAGGACGAGACGCCCCGGGAGTGCGGAGGCCGCCGCCCCGTGAAGGGCGGGGAAGCCCCATCCTCCCTCGGCCCGCGCAAGGCGAGACCTTCACTTTCATTACGCCTTTAGGTTTCGTACAGCCCAATGACTCGCGCACATGTTAGACTCCTTGGTCCGTGTTTCAAGACGGGTCGTGAAATTGTCCAAAGCTGAAGCGCCGCTGACGGGAGCGATTATTCCGCCCGAGAGCATCCCGAGCCAACAGCGGCGCGGGTCCGGGGCCGGGCCAGGTAGGTCCGTCATCCGGGAAGAACCGCGCGCGCTTGCCGGGAGCCCGAGCGCCCAAAGGGGCGAATCGACTCCTCCAGATATACCGCCGAGCAGCCAGCCAGGACACCGGGGCTCTGCCCAACAGACGCGAACCGAGGCCCGCGGAAGGACAGGCTGCGCACCCGGGCCGTAGGCCGGCACCCAGCGGGTCGCGACGTCCTACTAGGGGAGAAGTGCGGCCCACCGCACACCGGAACGGCCCCACCCCGCGGCGAGTGGAAAGGCAACCGGACACGACCCCGCCGCGGATTGCTCCGCGCGGGCGGCCGGCCCCATCTGCCGAGGGCGGGGGCCAGTGGCCGGATGGGCGTCAATCTCACCCGTTCGACCTTTCGGACTTCTCACGTTTACCCCAGAACGGTTTCACGTACTTTTGAACTCTCTCTTCAAAGTTCTTTTCAACTTTCCCTCACGGTACTTGTTCGCTATCGGTCTCGTGGTCATATTTAGTCTCAGATGGAGTTTACCACCCACTTGGAGCTGCACTCTCAAGCAACCCGACTCGAAGGAGAGGTCCCGCCGACGCTCGCACCGGCCGCTACGGGCCTGGCACCCTCTACGGGCCGTGGCCTCATTCAAGTTGGACTTGGGCTCGGCGCGAGGCGTCGGGGTAGTGGACCCTCCCAAACACCACATGCCACGACAGGCGGCAGCCTGCGGGGTTCGGTGCTGGACTCTTCCCTGTTCGCTCGCCGCTACTGGGGGAATCCTTGTTAGTTTCTTTTCCTCCGCTTAGTAATATGCTTAAATTCAGCGGGTAGTCTCGCCTGCTCTGAGGTCGTTGTACGAGGTGTCGCACGCCACACCGCCAGCCGGCTGTGCACGCTACCGAGAAAGTACCGGTATGCGAACCGCCAGGCGACGGGCGCGCATCGCACGTTTAAGGAGACGCGGCCGGCCACACAGGCGACCACGACACTCCCACGTCTCCGAAGCGGGACAAACGCCGCGCGCTTCAGTATACGTAGCCGACCCTCAGCCAGACGTGGCCCGGGAACGGAATCCATGGACCGCAATGTGCGTTCGAAACGTCGATGTTCATGTGTCCTGCAGTTCACATGTCGACGCGCAATTTGCTGCGTTCTTCATCGACCCACGAGCCGAGTGATCCACCGTCCTGGGTGATCTTTTCCTTTTCAGTCTCCCACTGTCTCTTTCAAGACAGTAGCATTTGCGGGACTGAGGCGTCTGACGGCCCCTGTTCCACTATTTTTTTGTGTCCAACGGCCTCACAGCCGATGGGCGTCGTACGGCTCCACACCGGAGCGGACAGGCACTCGGGCGAACGTCATTCAAAACCGGCGCCAGGCGCCAGGTACCGCAGGCCAGCCGCTCCAGAGCTTCAGCGCTCGTACCACACAACAACAACACTTCCGCTAGTTTTGAGAGGCACGCGTGGTTCCGCACGCGGCGCACGGCCACTGCCGTACAGGTAGCGTGTTGCGCGACACGACACGCACATCGAAAGACATGCAGTCTAGTCGGTAATGATCCTTCCGCAGGTTCACCTACGGAAACCTTGTTACGACTTTTACTTCCTCTAAATGATCAAGTTTGGTCATCTTTCCGGTAGCATCGGCAACGACAGAGTCGATGCCGCGTACCAGTCCGAAGACCTCACTAAATCATTCAATCGGTAGTAGCGACGGGCGGTGTGTACAAAGGGCAGGGACGTAATCAACGCGAGCTTATGACTCGCGCTTACTGGGAATTCCTCGTTCATGGGGAACAATTGCAAGCCCCAATCCCTAGCACGAAGGAGGTTCAGCGGGTTACCCCGACCTTTCGGCCTAGGAAGACACGCTGATTCCTTCAGTGTAGCGCGCGTGCGGCCCAGAACATCTAAGGGCATCACAGACCTGTTATTGCTCAATCTCGTGCGGCTAGAAGCCGCCTGTCCCTCTAAGAAGAAAAGTAATCGCTGACAGCACGAAGGATGTCACGCGACTAGTTAGCAGGCTAGAGTCTCGTTCGTTATCGGAATTAACCAGACAAATCGCTCCACCAACTAAGAACGGCCATGCACCACCACCCACCGAATCAAGAAAGAGCTATCAATCTGTCAATCCTTCCGGTGTCCGGGCCTGGTGAGGTTTCCCGTGTTGAGTCAAATTAAGCCGCAGGCTCCACTCCTGGTGGTGCCCTTCCGTCAATTCCTTTAAGTTTCAGCTTTGCAACCATACTTCCCCCGGAACCCAAAAGCTTTGGTTTCCCGGAGGCTGCCCGCCGAGTCATCGGAGGAACTGCGGCGGATCGCTGGCTGGCATCGTTTATGGTTAGAACTAGGGCGGTATCTGATCGCCTTCGAACCTCTAACTTTCGTTCTTGATTAATGAAAACATACTTGGCAAATGCTTTCGCTTCTGTTCGTCTTGCGACGATCCAAGAATTTCACCTCTAACGTCGCAATACGAATGCCCCCGCCTGTCCCTATTAATCATTACCTCGGGTTCCGAAAACCAACAAAATAGAACCGAGGTCCTATTCCATTATTCCATGCACACAGTATTCAGGCGGGCTTGCCTGCTTTAAGCACTCTAATTTGTTCAAAGTAAACGTGCCGGCCCACCGAGACACTCAACAAAGAGCACCCTGGTAGGATTTAAACGGGGTCCGCCTCGGGACGCGAAAGCACCCCTTCGGCTCGCCCCACCGGCAGGACGTCCCACGATACATGCCAGTTAAACACCGACGGGCGGTGAACCAACAGCGTGGGACACAAATCCAACTACGAGCTTTTTAACCGCAACAACTTTAATATACGCTATTGGAGCTGGAATTACCGCGGCTGCTGGCACCAGACTTGCCCTCCAATAGATACTCGTTAAAGGATTTAAAGTGTACTCATTCCGATTACGGGGCCTCGGATGAGTCCCGTATCGTTATTTTTCGTCACTACCTCCCCGTGCCGGGAGTGGGTAATTTGCGCGCCTGCTGCCTTCCTTGGATGTGGTAGCCGTTTCTCAGGCTCCCTCTCCGGAATCGAACCCTGATTCCCCGTTACCCGTTACAACCATGGTAGGCGCAGAACCTACCATCGACAGTTGATAAGGCAGACATTTGAAAGATGCGTCGCCGGTACGAGGACCGTGCGATCAGCCCAAAGTTATTCAGAGTCACCAAGGCAAACGGACCAGACAAGCCAATCCGATTGGTTTTGATCTAATAAAAGCGTCCCTTCCATCTCTGGTCGGGACTCTGTTTGCATGTATTAGCTCTAGAATTACCACAGTTATCCAAGTAACGTGGGTACGATCTAAGGAACCATAACTGATTTAATGAGCCATTCGCGGTTTCACCTTAATGCGGCTTGTACTGAGACATGCATGGCTTAATCTTTGAGACAAGCATATGACTACTGGCAGGATCAACCAGGGAGCTGCGTCAACTAGAGCTGAGCAGCCGGCCGCCCGGGAGTGTGTCCCGGGGGCCCGCGCGAACACGCAAGCGTCCGCTCAATTATTCTGCAAACAGGAGGAGGCCGAGCTCCCCTGCACGATACACCTCGAAACCCTCTCAGGTCCCGGCGGCGCGCAGCGCCGTCCTAGGTACTTGGTCGGTTTCGAGAGAGGCGCAATCGCCCGGAGTTAGGCGAGTAGACGGTTTTAGTGCGAACACCCTTGCTCCCAACTGAGCTTGCCGCTGCCGACAGAGGCCCGGGAGCGTGCTGTCGTGGCATTGCCGGCGGGAGACAACACGCGCCACCTATGGTGACCGGCAGCTCCAACGCCAGCGCCACACAAGGGCAAAGCCCCACTTGGGTGCAGAAGCGAACTCTCCCAGCACAGCGCACGCGCCAACACGTCCGCACAACTGCGATACAAACCACCTGCGAGAACCGCTGGGGCGACCGAGCAGCAGACGGCGTCGCGGCGCCGAGTGCCAGGCGGCGGCGCATCCTCAACGCACACAGTCCTCAATCAGACCAGCACACTGCAGATGTCCACCGCGCTTCGCACCGGGCTCGGCTGAACCAACTTTGGCCGCCAGGCGCCGCGTGCAGGGTGCGCCGCAGCGTAGCTGCACCGCCTGCCGGGCCCGTCGGCTGGCGCTCCTGCCACTCGGCGCCCCCCACCAGCCGCCTGTTGCGCGTGCGCCCACGCAGCGCGCGGCCAACACGCCGGGCGGCCCCCCTTCACCGGCCGGGAACAGTCCCACCAAGCCACCGCCGCGTATCGCTTCATACCCACATGGACCTAGTCACGTGTGTGGATGTGGCGGGTACCGCTGAAACAACCGGTTAATAGCTGTACCGATCGTCGCCATCACAGATTCACCTCCAGCGTGAACAACCGCTCAACAACGGATTTCCAGTTCATTTGCGTATCTTGGGCAGTAAACGTAGATGTCCACCTACATTTGCGAATTCAACAATTCTTGCATGCCAGGATGTCATGTGTCACGACACGCTACATCAGACCACATACACACTGCGACATGTGCAGAAGAGAACACGTGGAAGGTGGCCCGCGCACGTATGCGATGTCCCTTCCGCGATCCACTGTCAACCGGCATCTGCGGCATGTCCCAGATATGGAACGCGGTCCACCAGGGTAGCACTTTGTGTGAGGCAATACGACAAAGTCGGAATACACGCGTCACTACATCAGACGGCTCACGCTGACCTGACCTGACCTGACCTGACCTGACCTGACTCACCGCACCACCACCCCCAGCGACCCAGGGTGACATACAATGCGTTCGTACGTTCCTCCCACACGCCTCTACGGCGTACCACAGTGCAACCTAGCTGTTATTGGGAGACGAGACAAGTAGCATCGAGCACAACATATGGAAATTGAGATTCGACACCGTTGGGCACAGCCAGCGTACGGTCACACGTATCACACTACTTCACTCTGTACGTAACGACCGATGATCGGTACAGCGTGTGGGTTACGCGTACGACATCAGCGGACAATGGACACAGACCATACCACGACGTACACTGAGGGCGTCGACATCTGAATGCAACTGAACAGCTGCGAGGCTCATTTAACACTCAAACGCCAGACCGACCAGCTTGAGAGGACAGAGACACAAAGAGGGGGACAGAGGGGGGGGGGGGCGGCGATATAGTCCTATTGCAGTACAATTGACAGTGGATAGCGGGAATATGTGGAAAGTAAGCAACACTCGCAAGACATCTACATGAGGATAACAACGACACCAGAGATTCCGAGCAGTGAACTATGTTAGGCAAAGGGACAACGTGGGTTAGGTTAAGGGACAACGTGGGTTAGGTTAAGGGACAACGTGGGTTAGGTTAAGGGACAACGTGGGTTAGGTTAAGGGACAACGTGGGTTAGGTTAAGGGACAACGTGGGTTAGGTTAAGGGACAACGTGGGTTAGGTTAAGGGACAACGTGGGTTAGGTTAAGGGACAACGTGGGTTAGGTTAAGGGACAACGTGGGTTAGGTTAAGGGACAATGTGGGTTAGGTTAAGGGACAACGTGGGTTAGGTTAAGGGACAACGTGGGTTAGGTTAAGGGACAACGTGGGTTAGGTTAAGGGACAAATTGAGTTAGGTTAAGGGACAAATTGAGTTAGGTTAAGGGACAAATTGAGTTAGGTTAAGGGACAACGTGGGTTAGGTTAAGGGACAAATTGAGTTAGGTTAAGGGACAAATTGAGTTAGGTTAAGGGACAAATTGAGTTAGGTTAAGGGACAAATTGAGTTAGGTTAAGGGACAAATTGAGTTAGGTTAAGGGACAAATTGAGTTAGGTTAAGGGACAACTTGAGTTAGGTTAAGGGACAACTTGAGTTAGGTTAAGGGACAACTTGAGTTAGGTTAAGGGACAACTTGAGTTAGGTTAAGGGACAACTTGAGTTAGGTTAAGGGACAACTTGAGTTAGGTTAAGGGACAACTTGAGTTAGGTTAAGGGACAACTTGAGTTAGGTTAAGGGACAACTTGAGTTAGGTTAAGGGACAACTTGAGTTAGGTTAAGGGACAACTTGAGTTAGGTTAAGGGTCAACTTGAGTTAGGTTAAGGGACAACTTGAGTTAGGTTAAGGGACAACTTGAGTTAGGTTAAGGGACAACTTGAGTTAGGTTAAGGGACAACTTGAGTTAGGTTAAGGGATAATGTGGTACAACCAGAGTTAGGTTAAGCGATAATGTGGTACAGCCACAGTTAGGTTAAGCGATAATGTGGTACAGCCACAGTTAGGTTAAGCGATAATGTGGTACAGCCACAGTTAGGTTAAGCGATAATGTGGTACAGCCACAGTTAGGTTAAGCGATAATGTGGTACAGCCACAGTTAGGTTAAGCGATAATGTGGTACAGCCACAGTTAGGTTAAGCGATAATGTGGTACAGCCACAGTTAGGTTAAGCGATAATGTGGTACAGCCACAGTTAGGTTAAGCGATAATGTGGTACAGCCACAGTTAGGTTAAGCGATAATGTGGTACAGCCACAGTTAGGTTAAGCGATAATGTGGTACAGCCACAGTTAGGTTAAGCGATAATGTGGTACAGCCACAGTTAGGTTAAGCGATAATGTGGTACAGCCACAGTTAGGTTAAGCGATAATGTGGTACAGCCACAGTTAGGTTAAGCGATAAAGTTGGTTACATTTGGTATTGTGTGGGAAGGGGGCAGAGAGAGGGGGGGGGGTGGATAGTGGTGGCAGTACGCGGATGCCTGAGTCACCGTCAGATACGTCACGTCGGTTCGATGCTTGTAGCAAGAGGCTGGCGGGTCTGTGTCTCTCACTTCTGCAATTTTTCATGTGGTATAACACGAGGGCGGGGGGTGATATTTGGTGCCCCTCTGTGTAGGATGTGTGTTGGTTTATCTGAGCAATGGTAGTTGTCGGAGGAGTGGGGTATTGTGCTTTTATAGGTGGACCTACTGCTCTGGTTATCATAGTGTCGACGGTGCAATGTCGCAGAGAGGATGCACTCGACATTGTCGCATTCCAGATGTTTACGTA
>NW_026061790.1:370000-372500 GCF_023897955.1 Schistocerca gregaria
CGAGCAGTGAACTATGTTAGGCAAAGGGACAACGTGGGTTAGGTTAAGGGACAACGTGGGTTAGGTTAAGGGACAACGTGGGTTAGGTTAAGGGACAACGTGGGTTAGGTTAAGGGACAACGTGGGTTAGGTTAAGGGACAACGTGGGTTAGGTTAAGGGACAACGTGGGTTAGGTTAAGGGACAACGTGGGTTAGGTTAAGGGACAACGTGGGTTAGGTTAAGGGACAACGTGGGTTAGGTTAAGGGACAACGTGGGTTAGGTTAAGGGACAACGTGGGTTAGGTTAAGGGACAACGTGGGTTAGGTTAAGGGACAACGTGGGTTAGGTTAAGGGACAACGTTGGTTAGGTTAAGGGACAAATTGAGTTAGGTTAAGGGACAACGTGGGTTAGGTTAAGGGACAAATTGAGTTAGGTTAAGGGACAAATTGAGTTAGGTTAAGGGACAAATTGAGTTAGGTTAAGGGACAAATTGAGTTAGGTTAAGGGACAACGTGGGTTAGGTTAAGGGACAAATTGAGTTAGGTTAAGGGACAAATTGAGTTAGGTTAAGGGACAAATTGAGTTAGGTTAAGGGACAACTTGAGTTAGGTTAAGGGACAACTTGAGTTAGGTTAAGGGACAACTTGAGTTAGGTTAAGGGACAACTTGAGTTAGGTTAAGGGACAACTTGAGTTAGGTTAAGGGACAACTTGAGTTAGGTTAAGGGACAACTTGAGTTAGGTTAAGGGACAACTTGAGTTAGGTTAAGGGACAACTTGAGTTAGGTTAAGGGACAACTTGAGTTAGGTTAAGGGACAACTTGAGTTAGGTTAAGGGACAACTTGAGTTAGGTTAAGGGTCAACTTGAGTTAGGTTAAGGGACAACTTGAGTTAGGTTAAGGGACAACTTGAGTTAGGTTAAGGGACAACTTGAGTTAGGTTAAGGGACAACTTGAGTTAGGTTAAGGGATAATGTGGTACAACCAGAGTTAGGTTAAGCGATAATGTGGTACAGCCACAGTTAGGTTAAGCGATAATGTGGTACAGCCACAGTTAGGTTAAGCGATAATGTGGTACAGCCACAGTTAGGTTAAGCGATAATGTGGTACAGCCACAGTTAGGTTAAGCGATAATGTGGTACAGCCACAGTTAGGTTAAGCGATAATGTGGTACAGCCACAGTTAGGTTAAGCGATAATGTGGTACAGCCACAGTTAGGTTAAGCGATAATGTGGTACAGCCACAGTTAGGTTAAGCGATAATGTGGTACAGCCACAGTTAGGTTAAGCGATAATGTGGTACAGCCACAGTTAGGTTAAGCGATAATGTGGTACAGCCACAGTTAGGTTAAGCGATAATGTGGTACAGCCACAGTTAGGTTAAGCGATAATGTGGTACAGCCACAGTTAGGTTAAGCGATAATGTGGTACAGCCACAGTTAGGTTAAGCGATAATGTGGTACAGCCACAGTTAGGTTAAGCGATAATGTGGTACAGCCACAGTTAGGTTAAGCGATAATGTGGTACAGCCACAGTTAGGTTAAGCGATAATGTGGTACAGCCACAGTTAGGTTAAGCGATAAAGTTGGTTACATTTGGTATTGTGTGGGAAGGGGGCAGAGAGAGGGGGGGGGGTGGATAGTGGTGGCAGTACGCGGATGCCTGAGTCACCGTCAGATACGTCACGTCGGTTCGATGCTTGTAGCAAGAGGCTGGCGGGTCTGTGTCTCTCACTTCTGCAATTTTTCATGTGGTATAACACGAGGGCGGGGGGTGATATTTGGTGCCCCTCTGTGTAGGATGTGTGTTGGTTTATCTGAGCAATGGTAGTTGTCGGAGGAGTGGGGTATTGTGCTTTTATAGGTGGACCTACTGCTCTGGTTATCATAGTGTCGACGGTGCAATGTCGCAGAGAGGATGCACTCGACATTGTCGCATTCCAGATGTTTACGTATTGTGTGTCTCCGTTGCAGGCCGAGAGTGGTGCATGTTCGAGTGTCTGGCTGACGTGCGATTCACGTTGTGTGCCCAGTCTTACAGCACGTATAGGGACATTCGCATAAATCATCTATATGTGGCCTTGCATCATTTACTAAGCAGTGCCGTGAGACGACCGAACTATTAGGAAAGTACTGATGTACCGCATAATGTTTACCTTCCACCACACAGCGAGTATCGACTCTGCCCAGCGTTGCCACCGCAGGCAGCGGTCACCGTCACCATTATGCGGCGGAACGGAACATCTATATCCTCAGAGGAGCACTCTTTGCCGCCGGGCGTCAGGTCTCGCGGCCTGCCGGCCAGCGCCCACGACGAACTTACTGCATGTATAGGGACAGCGGGAATTTGGCATACTTGATATAACTCTTCATGAGACGCAAGATATAGGGGTGGATTGCAACTTACGACTGCGAGAAAAGTCCGCCGTTCATCCGCCGGAGTTGCGATTTCGGCGGGGCACGTACGGTCGCGGGTGGAGCACTTGGTGCGGCGTACGCACCCGGGTTGCGGCTCCTGCG
>NW_026061790.1:377500-382500 GCF_023897955.1 Schistocerca gregaria
AAATTCAGCGGGTAGTCTCGCCTGCTCTGAGGTCGTTGTACGAGGTGTCGCACGCCACACCGCCAGCCGGCTGTGCACGCTACCGAGAAAGTACCGGTATGCGAACCGCCAGGCGACGGGCGCGCATCGCACGTTTAAGGAGACGCGGCCGGCCACACAGGCGACCACGACACTCCCACGTCTCCGAAGCGGGACAAACGCCGCGCGCTTCAGTATACGTAGCCGACCCTCAGCCAGACGTGGCCCGGGAACGGAATCCATGGACCGCAATGTGCGTTCGAAACGTCGATGTTCATGTGTCCTGCAGTTCACATGTCGACGCGCAATTTGCTGCGTTCTTCATCGACCCATGAGCCGAGTGATCCACCGTCCTGGGTGATCTTTTCCTTTTCAGTCTCCCACTGTCTCTTTCAAGACAGTAGCATTTGCGGGACTGAGGCGTCTGACGGCCCCTGTTCCACTATTTTTTTGTGTCCAACGGCCTCACAGCCGATGGGCGTCGTACGGCTCCACACCGGAGCGGACAGGCACTCGGGCGAACGTCATTCAAAACCGGCGCCAGGCGCCAGGTACCGCAGGCCAGCCGCTCCAGAGCTTCAGCGCTCGTACCACACAACAACAACACTTCCGCTAGTTTTGAGAGGCACGCGTGGTTCCGCACGCGGCGCACGGCCACTGCCGTACAGGTAGCGTGTTGCGCGACACGACACGCACATCGAAAGACATGCAGTCTAGTCGCGGTAGATCCTTCCTCAGGTTCACCTACGGAAACCTTGTTACGACTTTTACTTCCTCTAAATGATCAAGTTTGGTCATCTTTCCGGTAGCATCGGCAACGACAGAGTCGATGCCGCGTACCAGTCCGAAGACCTCACTAAATCATTCAATCGGTAGTAGCGACGGGCGGTGTGTACAAAGGGCAGGGACGTAATCAACGCGAGCTTATGACTCGCGCTTACTGGGAATTCCTCGTTCATGGGGAACAATTGCAAGCCCCAATCCCTAGCACGAAGGAGGTTCAGCGGGTTACCCCGACCTTTCGGCCTAGGAAGACACGCTGATTCCTTCAGTGTAGCGCGCGTGCGGCCCAGAACATCTAAGGGCATCACAGACCTGTTATTGCTCAATCTCGTGCGGCTAGAAGCCGCCTGTCCCTCTAAGAAGAAAAGTAATCGCTGACAGCACGAAGGATGTCACGCGACTAGTTAGCAGGCTAGAGTCTCGTTCGTTATCGGAATTAACCAGACAAATCGCTCCACCAACTAAGAACGGCCATGCACCACCACCCACCGAATCAAGAAAGAGCTATCAATCTGTCAATCCTTCCGGTGTCCGGGCCTGGTGAGGTTTCCCGTGTTGAGTCAAATTAAGCCGCAGGCTCCACTCCTGGTGGTGCCCTTCCGTCAATTCCTTTAAGTTTCAGCTTTGCAACCATACTTCCCCCGGAACCCAAAAGCTTTGGTTTCCCGGAGGCTGCCCGCCGAGTCATCGGAGGAACTGCGGCGGATCGCTGGCTGGCATCGTTTATGGTTAGAACTAGGGCGGTATCTGATCGCCTTCGAACCTCTAACTTTCGTTCTTGATTAATGAAAACATACTTGGCAAATGCTTTCGCTTCTGTTCGTCTTGCGACGATCCAAGAATTTCACCTCTAACGTCGCAATACGAATGCCCCCGCCTGTCCCTATTAATCATTACCTCGGGTTCCGAAAACCAACAAAATAGAACCGAGGTCCTATTCCATTATTCCATGCACACAGTATTCAGGCGGGCTTGCCTGCTTTAAGCACTCTAATTTGTTCAAAGTAAACGTGCCGGCCCACCGAGACACTCAACAAAGAGCACCCTGGTAGGATTTAAACGGGGTCCGCCTCGGGACGCGAAAGCACCCCTTCGGCTCGCCCCACCGGCAGGACGTCCCACGATACATGCCAGTTAAACACCGACGGGCGGTGAACCAACAGCGTGGGACACAAATCCAACTACGAGCTTTTTAACCGCAACAACTTTAATATACGCTATTGGAGCTGGAATTACCGCGGCTGCTGGCACCAGACTTGCCCTCCAATAGATACTCGTTAAAGGATTTAAAGTGTACTCATTCCGATTACGGGGCCTCGGATGAGTCCCGTATCGTTATTTTTCGTCACTACCTCCCCGTGCCGGGAGTGGGTAATTTGCGCGCCTGCTGCCTTCCTTGGATGTGGTAGCCGTTTCTCAGGCTCCCTCTCCGGAATCGAACCCTGATTCCCCGTTACCCGTTACAACCATGGTAGGCGCAGAACCTACCATCGACAGTTGATAAGGCAGACATTTGAAAGATGCGTCGCCGGTACGAGGACCGTGCGATCAGCCCAAAGTTATTCAGAGTCACCAAGGCAAACGGACCAGACAAGCCAATCCGATTGGTTTTGATCTAATAAAAGCGTCCCTTCCATCTCTGGTCGGGACTCTGTTTGCATGTATTAGCTCTAGAATTACCACAGTTATCCAAGTAACGTGGGTACGATCTAAGGAACCATAACTGATTTAATGAGCCATTCGCGGTTTCACCTTAATGCGGCTTGTACTGAGACATGCATGGCTTAATCTTTGAGACAAGCATATGACTACTGGCAGGATCAACCAGGGAGCTGCGTCAACTAGAGCTGAGCAGCCGGCCGCCCGGGAGTGTGTCCCGGGGGCCCGCGCGAACACGCAAGCGTCCGCTCAATTATTCTGCAAACAGGAGGAGGCCGAGCTCCCCTGCACGATACACCTCGAAACCCTCTCAGGTCCCGGCGGCGCGCAGCGCCGTCCTAGGTACTTGGTCGGTTTCGAGAGAGGCGCAATCGCCCGGAGTTAGGCGAGTAGACGGTTTTAGTGCGAACACCCTTGCTCCCAACTGAGCTTGCCGCTGCCGACAGAGGCCCGGGAGCGTGCTGTCGTGGCATTGCCGGCGGGAGACAACACGCGCCACCTATGGTGACCGGCAGCTCCAACGCCAGCGCCACACAAGGGCAAAGCCCCACTTGGGTGCAGAAGCGAACTCTCCCAGCACAGCGCACGCGCCAACACGTCCGCACAACTGCGATACAAACCACCTGCGAGAACCGCTGGGGCGACCGAGCAGCAGACGGCGTCGCGGCGCCGAGTGCCAGGCGGCGGCGCATCCTCAACGCACACAGTCCTCAATCAGACCAGCACACTGCAGATGTCCACCGCGCTTCGCACCGGGCTCGGCTGAACCAACTTTGGCCGCCAGGCGCCGCGTGCAGGGTGCGCCGCAGCGTAGCTGCACCGCCTGCCGGGCCCGTCGGCTGGCGCTCCTGCCACTCGGCGCCCCCCACCAGCCGCCTGTTGCGCGTGCGCCCACGCAGCGCGCGGCCAACACGCCGGGCGGCCCCCCTTCACCGGCCGGGAACAGTCCCACCAAGCCACCGCCGCGTATCGCTTCATACCCACATGGACCTAGTCACGTGTGTGGATGTGGCGGGTACCGCTGAAACAACCGGTTAATAGCTGTACCGATCGTCGCCATCACAGATTCACCTCCAGCGTGAACAACCGCTCAACAACGGATTTCCAGTTCATTTGCGTATCTTGGGCAGTAAACGTAGATGTCCACCTACATTTGCGAATTCAACAATTCTTGCATGCCAGGATGTCATGTGTCACGACACGCTACATCAGACCACATACACACTGCGACATGTGCAGAAGAGAACACGTGGAAGGTGGCCCGCGCACGTATGCGATGTCCCTTCCGCGATCCACTGTCAACCGGCATCTGCGGCATGTCCCAGATATGGAACGCGGTCCACCAGGGTAGCACTTTGTGTGAGGCAATACGACAAAGTCGGAATACACGCGTCACTACATCAGACGGCTCACGCTGACCTGACCTGACCTGACCTGACCTGACCTGACTCACCGCACCACCACCCCCAGCGACCCAGGGTGACATACAATGCGTTCGTACGTTCCTCCCACACGCCTCTACGGCGTACCACAGTGCAACCTAGCTGTTATTGGGAGACGAGACAAGTAGCATCGAGCACAACATATGGAAATTGAGATTCGACACCGTTGGGCACAGCCAGCGTACGGTCACACGTATCACACTACTTCACTCTGTACGTAACGACCGATGATCGGTACAGCGTGTGGGTTACGCGTACGACATCAGCGGACAATGGACACAGACCATACCACGACGTACACTGAGGGCGTCGACATCTGAATGCAACTGAACAGCTGCGAGGCTCATTTAACACTCAAACGCCAGACCGACCAGCTTGAGAGGACAGAGACACAAAGAGGGGGACAGAGGGGGGGGGGGCGGCGATATAGTCCTATTGCAGTACAATTGACAGTGGATAGCGGGAATATGTGGAAAGTAAGCAACACTCGCAAGACATCTACATGAGGATAACAACGACACCAGAGATTCCGAGCAGTGAACTATGTTAGGCAAAGGGACAACGTGGGTTAGGTTAAGGGACAACGTGGGTTAGGTTAAGGGACAACGTGGGTTAGGTTAAGGGACAACGTGGGTTAGGTTAAGGGACAACGTGGGTTAGGTTAAGGGACAACGTGGGTTAGGTTAAGGGACAACGTGGGTTAGGTTAAGGGACAACGTGGGTTAGGTTAAGGGACAACGTGGGTTAGGTTAAGGGACAACGTGGGTTAGGTTAAGGGACAACGTGGGTTAGGTTAAGGGACAACGTGGGTTAGGTTAAGGGACAACGTGGGTTAGGTTAAGGGACAACGTGGGTTAGGTTAAGGGACAACGTGGGTTAGGTTAAGGGACAAATTGAGTTAGGTTAAGGGACAACGTGGGTTAGGTTAAGGGACAAATTGAGTTAGGTTAAGGGACAAATTGAGTTAGGTTAAGGGACAAATTGAGTTAGGTTAAGGGACAACGTGGGTTAGGTTAAGGGACAAATTGAGTTAGGTTAAGGGACAAATTGAGTTAGGTTAAGGGACAAATTGAGTTAGGTTAAGGGACAACTTGAGTT
>NW_026061790.1:392500-395000 GCF_023897955.1 Schistocerca gregaria
TCCTGCCACTCGGCGCCCCCCACCAGCCGCCTGTTGCGCGTGCGCCCACGCAGCGCGCGGCCAACACGCCGGGCGGCCCCCCTTCACCGGCCGGGAACAGTCCCACCAAGCCACCGCCGCGTATCGCTTCATACCCACATGGACCTAGTCACGTGTGTGGATGTGGCGGGTACCGCTGAAACAACCGGTTAATAGCTGTACCGATCGTCGCCATCACAGATTCACCTCCAGCGTGAACAACCGCTCAACAACGGATTTCCAGTTCATTTGCGTATCTTGGGCAGTAAACGTAGATGTCCACCTACATTTGCGAATTCAACAATTCTTGCATGCCAGGATGTCATGTGTCACGACACGCTACATCAGACCACATACACACTGCGACATGTGCAGAAGAGAACACGTGAAAGGTGGCCCGCGCACGTATGCGATGTCCCTTCCGCGATCCACTGTCAACCGGCATCTGCGGCATGTCCCAGATATGGAACGCGGTCCACCAGGGTAGCACTTTGTGTGAGGCAATACGACAAAGTCGGAATACACGCGTCACTACATCAGACGGCTCACGCTGACCTGACCTGACCTGACCTGACCTGACCTGACTCACCGCACCACCACCCCCAGCGACCCAGGGTGACATACAATGCGTTCGTACGTTCCTCCCACACGCCTCTACGGCGTACCACAGTGCAACCTAGCTGTTATTGGGAGACGAGACAAGTAGCATCGAGCACAACATATGGAAATTGAGATTCGACACCGTTGGGCACAGCCAGCGTACGGTCACACGTATCACACTACTTCACTCTGTACGTAACGACCGATGATCGGTACAGCGTGTGGGTTACGCGTACGACATCAGCGGACAATGGACACAGACCATACCACGACGTACACTGAGGGCGTCGACATCTGAATGCAACTGAACAGCTGCGAGGCTCATTTAACACTCAAACGCCAGACCGACCAGCTTGAGAGGACAGAGACACAAAGAGGGGGACAGAGGGGGGGGGGGGCGGCGATATAGTCCTATTGCAGTACAATTGACAGTGGATAGCGGGAATATGTGGAAAGTAAGCAACACTCGCAAGACATCTACATGAGGATAACAACGACACCAGAGATTCCGAGCAGTGAACTATGTTAGGCAAAGGGACAACGTGGGTTAGGTTAAGGGACAACGTGGGTTAGGTTAAGGGACAACGTGGGTTAGGTTAAGGGACAACGTGGGTTAGGTTAAGGGACAACGTGGGTTAGGTTAAGGGACAACGTGGGTTAGGTTAAGGGACAACGTGGGTTAGGTTAAGGGACAACGTGGGTTAGGTTAAGGGACAACGTGGGTTAGGTTAAGGGACAACGTGGGTTAGGTTAAGGGACAACGTGGGTTAGGTTAAGGGACAACGTGGGTTAGGTTAAGGGACAACGTGGGTTAGGTTAAGGGACAACGTGGGTTAGGTTAAGGGACAACGTGGGTTAGGTTAAGGGACAAATTGAGTTAGGTTAAGGGACAACGTGGGTTAGGTTAAGGGACAAATTGAGTTAGGTTAAGGGACAAATTGAGTTAGGTTAAGGGACAAATTGAGTTAGGTTAAGGGACAAATTGAGTTAGGTTAAGGGACAACGTGGGTTAGGTTAAGGGACAAATTGAGTTAGGTTAAGGGACAAATTGAGTTAGGTTAAGGGACAAATTGAGTTAGGTTAAGGGACAAATTGAGTTAGGTTAAGGGACAAATTGAGTTAGGTTAAGGGACAAATTGAGTTAGGTTAAGGGACAACTTGAGTTAGGTTAAGGGACAACTTGAGTTAGGTTAAGGGACAACTTGAGTTAGGTTAAGGGACAACTTGAGTTAGGTTAAGGGACAACTTGAGTTAGGTTAAGGGACAACTTGAGTTAGGTTAAGGGACAACTTGAGTTAGGTTAAGGGACAACTTGAGTTAGGTTAAGGGACAACTTGAGTTAGGTTAAGGGACAACTTGAGTTAGGTTAAGGGACAACTTGAGTTAGGTTAAGGGACAACTTGAGTTAGGTTAAGGGTCAACTTGAGTTAGGTTAAGGGACAACTTGAGTTAGGTTAAGGGACAACTTGAGTTAGGTTAAGGGACAACTTGAGTTAGGTTAAGGGACAACTTGAGTTAGGTTAAGGGATAATGTGGTACAACCAGAGTTAGGTTAAGCGATAATGTGGTACAGCCACAGTTAGGTTAAGCGATAATGTGGTACAGCCACAGTTAGGTTAAGCGATAATGTGGTACAGCCACAGTTAGGTTAAGCGATAATGTGGTACAGCCACAGTTAGGTTAAGCGATAATGTGGTACAGCCACAGTTAGGTTAAGCGATAATGTGGTACAGCCACAGTTAGGTTAAGCGATAATGTGGTACAGCCACAGTTAGGTTAAGCGATAATGTGGTACAGCCACAGTTAGGTTAAGCGATAATGTGGTACAGCCACAGTTAGGTTAAGCGATAATGTGGTACAGCCACAGTTAGGTTAAGCGATA
>NW_026061790.1:400000-407500 GCF_023897955.1 Schistocerca gregaria
TCGCAATGAGGACGAGACGCCCCGGGAGTGCGGAGGCCGCCGCCCCGTGAAGGGCGGGGAAGCCCCATCCTCCCTCGGCCCGCGCAAGGCGAGACCTTCACTTTCATTACGCCTTTAGGTTTCGTACAGCCCAATGACTCGCGCACATGTTAGACTCCTTGGTCCGTGTTTCAAGACGGGTCGTGAAATTGTCCAAAGCTGAAGCGCCGCTGACGGGAGCGATTATTCCGCCCGAGAGCATCCCGAGCCAACAGCGGCGCGGGTCCGGGGCCGGGCCAGGTAGGTCCGTCATCCGGGAAGAACCGCGCGCGCTTGCCGGGAGCCCGAGCGCCCAAAGGGGCGAATCGACTCCTCCAGATATACCGCCGAGCAGCCAGCCAGGACACCGGGGCTCTGCCCAACAGACGCGAACCGAGGCCCGCGGAAGGACAGGCTGCGCACCCGGGCCGTAGGCCGGCACCCAGCGGGTCGCGACGTCCTACTAGGGGAGAAGTGCGGCCCACCGCACACCGGAACGGCCCCACCCCGCGGCGAGTGGAAAGGCAACCGGACACGACCCCGCCGCGGATTGCTCCGCGCGGGCGGCCGGCCCCATCTGCCGAGGGCGGGGGCCAGTGGCCGGATGGGCGTGAATCTCACCCGTTCGACCTTTCGGACTTCTCACGTTTACCCCAGAACGGTTTCACGTACTTTTGAACTCTCTCTTCAAAGTTCTTTTCAACTTTCCCTCACGGTACTTGTTCGCTATCGGTCTCGTGGTCATATTTAGTCTCAGATGGAGTTTACCACCCACTTGGAGCTGCACTCTCAAGCAACCCGACTCGAAGGAGAGGTCCCGCCGACGCTCGCACCGGCCGCTACGGGCCTGGCACCCTCTACGGGCCGTGGCCTCATTCAAGTTGGACTTGGGCTCGGCGCGAGGCGTCGGGGTAGTGGACCCTCCCAAACACCACATGCCACGACAGGCGGCAGCCTGCGGGGTTCGGTGCTGGACTCTTCCCTGTTCGCTCGCCGCTACTGGGGGAATCCTTGTTAGTTTCTTTTCCTCCGCTTAGTAATATGCTTAAATTCAGCGGGTAGTCTCGCCTGCTCTGAGGTCGTTGTACGAGGTGTCGCACGCCACACCGCCAGCCGGCTGTGCACGCTACCGAGAAAGTACCGGTATGCGAACCGCCAGGCGACGGGCGCGCATCGCACGTTTAAGGAGACGCGGCCGGCCACACAGGCGACCACGACACTCCCACGTCTCCGAAGCGGGACAAACGCCGCGCGCTTCAGTATACGTAGCCGACCCTCAGCCAGACGTGGCCCGGGAACGGAATCCATGGACCGCAATGTGCGTTCGAAACGTCGATGTTCATGTGTCCTGCAGTTCACATGTCGACGCGCAATTTGCTGCGTTCATCATCGACCCACGAGCCGAGTGATCCACCGTCCTGGGTGATCTTTTCCTTTTCAGTCTCCCACTGTCTCTTTCAAGACAGTAGCATTTGCGGGACTGAGGCGTCTGACGGCCCCTGTTCCACTATTTTTTTGTGTCCAACGGCCTCACAGCCGATGGGCGTCGTACGGCTCCACACCGGAGCGGACAGGCACTCGGGCGAACGTCATTCAAAACCGGCGCCAGGCGCCAGGTACCGCAGGCCAGCCGCTCCAGAGCTTCAGCGCTCGTACCACACAACAACAACACTTCCGCTAGTTTTGAGAGGCACGCGTGGTTCCGCACGCGGCGCACGGCCACTGCCGTACAGGTAGCGTGTTGCGCGACACGACACGCACATCGAAAGACATGCAGTCTAGTCGGTAATGATCCTTCCGCAGGTTCACCTACGGAAACCTTGTTACGACTTTTACTTCCTCTAAATGATCAAGTTTGGTCATCTTTCCGGTAGCATCGGCAACGACAGAGTCGATGCCGCGTACCAGTCCGAAGACCTCACTAAATCATTCAATCGGTAGTAGCGACGGGCGGTGTGTACAAAGGGCAGGGACGTAATCAACGCGAGCTTATGACTCGCGCTTACTGGGAATTCCTCGTTCATGGGGAACAATTGCAAGCCCCAATCCCTAGCACGAAGGAGGTTCAGCGGGTTACCCCGACCTTTCGGCCTAGGAAGACACGCTGATTCCTTCAGTGTAGCGCGCGTGCGGCCCAGAACATCTAAGGGCATCACAGACCTGTTATTGCTCAATCTCGTGCGGCTAGAAGCCGCCTGTCCCTCTAAGAAGAAAAGTAATCGCTGACAGCACGAAGGATGTCACGCGACTAGTTAGCAGGCTAGAGTCTCGTTCGTTATCGGAATTAACCAGACAAATCGCTCCACCAACTAAGAACGGCCATGCACCACCACCCACCGAATCAAGAAAGAGCTATCAATCTGTCAATCCTTCCGGTGTCCGGGCCTGGTGAGGTTTCCCGTGTTGAGTCAAATTAAGCCGCAGGCTCCACTCCTGGTGGTGCCCTTCCGTCAATTCCTTTAAGTTTCAGCTTTGCAACCATACTTCCCCCGGAACCCAAAAGCTTTGGTTTCCCGGAGGCTGCCCGCCGAGTCATCGGAGGAACTGCGGCGGATCGCTGGCTGGCATCGTTTATGGTTAGAACTAGGGCGGTATCTGATCGCCTTCGAACCTCTAACTTTCGTTCTTGATTAATGAAAACATACTTGGCAAATGCTTTCGCTTCTGTTCGTCTTGCGACGATCCAAGAATTTCACCTCTAACGTCGCAATACGAATGCCCCCGCCTGTCCCTATTAATCATTACCTCGGGTTCCGAAAACCAACAAAATAGAACCGAGGTCCTATTCCATTATTCCATGCACACAGTATTCAGGCGGGCTTGCCTGCTTTAAGCACTCTAATTTGTTCAAAGTAAACGTGCCGGCCCACCGAGACACTCAACAAAGAGCACCCTGGTAGGATTTAAACGGGGTCCGCCTCGGGACGCGAAAGCACCCCTTCGGCTCGCCCCACCGGCAGGACGTCCCACGATACATGCCAGTTAAACACCGACGGGCGGTGAACCAACAGCGTGGGACACAAATCCAACTACGAGCTTTTTAACCGCAACAACTTTAATATACGCTATTGGAGCTGGAATTACCGCGGCTGCTGGCACCAGACTTGCCCTCCAATAGATACTCGTTAAAGGATTTAAAGTGTACTCATTCCGATTACGGGGCCTCGGATGAGTCCCGTATCGTTATTTTTCGTCACTACCTCCCCGTGCCGGGAGTGGGTAATTTGCGCGCCTGCTGCCTTCCTTGGATGTGGTAGCCGTTTCTCAGGCTCCCTCTCCGGAATCGAACCCTGATTCCCCGTTACCCGTTACAACCATGGTAGGCGCAGAACCTACCATCGACAGTTGATAAGGCAGACATTTGAAAGATGCGTCGCCGGTACGAGGACCGTGCGATCAGCCCAAAGTTATTCAGAGTCACCAAGGCAAACGGACCAGACAAGCCAATCCGATTGGTTTTGATCTAATAAAAGCGTCCCTTCCATCTCTGGTCGGGACTCTGTTTGCATGTATTAGCTCTAGAATTACCACAGTTATCCAAGTAACGTGGGTACGATCTAAGGAACCATAACTGATTTAATGAGCCATTCGCGGTTTCACCTTAATGCGGCTTGTACTGAGACATGCATGGCTTAATCTTTGAGACAAGCATATGACTACTGGCAGGATCAACCAGGGAGCTGCGTCAACTAGAGCTGAGCAGCCGGCCGCCCGGGAGTGTGTCCCGGGGGCCCGCGCGAACACGCAAGCGTCCGCTCAATTATTCTGCAAACAGGAGGAGGCCGAGCTCCCCTGCACGATACACCTCGAAACCCTCTCAGGTCCCGGCGGCGCGCAGCGCCGTCCTAGGTACTTGGTCGGTTTCGAGAGAGGCGCAATCGCCCGGAGTTAGGCGAGTAGACGGTTTTAGTGCGAACACCCTTGCTCCCAACTGAGCTTGCCGCTGCCGACAGAGGCCCGGGAGCGTGCTGTCGTGGCATTGCCGGCGGGAGACAACACGCGCCACCTATGGTGACCGGCAGCTCCAACGCCAGCGCCACACAAGGGCAAAGCCCCACTTGGGTGCAGAAGCGAACTCTCCCAGCACAGCGCACGCGCCAACACGTCCGCACAACTGCGATACAAACCACCTGCGAGAACCGCTGGGGCGACCGAGCAGCAGACGGCGTCGCGGCGCCGAGTGCCAGGCGGCGGCGCATCCTCAACGCACACAGTCCTCAATCAGACCAGCACACTGCAGATGTCCACCGCGCTTCGCACCGGGCTCGGCTGAACCAACTTTGGCCGCCAGGCGCCGCGTGCAGGGTGCGCCGCAGCGTAGCTGCACCGCCTGCCGGGCCCGTCGGCTGGCGCTCCTGCCACTCGGCGCCCCCCACCAGCCGCCTGTTGCGCGTGCGCCCACGCAGCGCGCGGCCAACACGCCGGGCGGCCCCCCTTCACCGGCCGGGAACAGTCCCACCAAGCCACCGCCGCGTATCGCTTCATACCCACATGGACCTAGTCACGTGTGTGGATGTGGCGGGTACCGCTGAAACAACCGGTTAATAGCTGTACCGATCGTCGCCATCACAGATTCACCTCCAGCGTGAACAACCGCTCAACAACGGATTTCCAGTTCATTTGCGTATCTTGGGCAGTAAACGTAGATGTCCACCTACATTTGCGAATTCAACAATTCTTGCATGCCAGGATGTCATGTGTCACGACACGCTACATCAGACCACATACACACTGCGACATGTGCAGAAGAGAACACGTGGAAGGTGGCCCGCGCACGTATGCGATGTCCCTTCCGCGATCCACTGTCAACCGGCATCTGCGGCATGTCCCAGATATGGAACGCGGTCCACCAGGGTAGCACTTTGTGTGAGGCAATACGACAAAGTCGGAATACACGCGTCACTACATCAGACGGCTCACGCTGACCTGACCTGACCTGACCTGACCTGACCTGACTCACCGCACCACCACCCCCAGCGACCCAGGGTGACATACAATGCGTTCGTACGTTCCTCCCACACGCCTCTACGGCGTACCACAGTGCAACCTAGCTGTTATTGGGAGACGAGACAAGTAGCATCGAGCACAACATATGGAAATTGAGATTCGACACCGTTGGGCACAGCCAGCGTACGGTCACACGTATCACACTACTTCACTCTGTACGTAACGACCGATGATCGGTACAGCGTGTGGGTTACGCGTACGACATCAGCGGACAATGGACACAGACCATACCACGACGTACACTGAGGGCGTCGACATCTGAATGCAACTGAACAGCTGCGAGGCTCATTTAACACTCAAACGCCAGACCGACCAGCTTGAGAGGACAGAGACACAAAGAGGGGGACAGAGGGGGGGGGGGGGCGGCGATATAGTCCTATTGCAGTACAATTGACAGTGGATAGCGGGAATATGTGGAAAGTAAGCAACACTCGCAAGACATCTACATGAGGATAACAACGACACCAGAGATTCCGAGCAGTGAACTATGTTAGGCAAAGGGACAACGTGGGTTAGGTTAAGGGACAACGTGGGTTAGGTTAAGGGACAACGTGGGTTAGGTTAAGGGACAACGTGGGTTAGGTTAAGGGACAACGTGGGTTAGGTTAAGGGACAACGTGGGTTAGGTTAAGGGACAACGTGGGTTAGGTTAAGGGACAACGTGGGTTAGGTTAAGGGACAACGTGGGTTAGGTTAAGGGACAACGTGGGTTAGGTTAAGGGACAACGTGGGTTAGGTTAAGGGACAACGTGGGTTAGGTTAAGGGACAACGTGGGTTAGGTTAAGGGACAAATTGAGTTAGGTTAAGGGACAAATTGAGTTAGGTTAAGGGACAACGTGGGTTAGGTTAAGGGACAAATTGAGTTAGGTTAAGGGACAAATTGAGTTAGGTTAAGGGACAAATTGAGTTAGGTTAAGGGACAAATTGAGTTAGGTTAAGGGACAAATTGAGTTAGGTTAAGGGACAAATTGAGTTAGGTTAAGGGACAAATTGAGTTAGGTTAAGGGACAAATTGAGTTAGGTTAAGGGACAAATTGAGTTAGGTTAAGGGACAACTTGAGTTAGGTTAAGGGACAACTTGAGTTAGGTTAAGGGACAACTTGAGTTAGGTTAAGGGACAACTTGAGTTAGGTTAAGGGACAACTTGAGTTAGGTTAAGGGACAACTTGAGTTAGGTTAAGGGACAACTTGAGTTAGGTTAAGGGACAACTTGAGTTAGGTTAAGGGACAACTTGAGTTAGGTTAAGGGACAACTTGAGTTAGGTTAAGGGACAACTTGAGTTAGGTTAAGGGTCAACTTGAGTTAGGTTAAGGGACAACTTGAGTTAGGTTAAGGGACAACTTGAGTTAGGTTAAGGGACAACTTGAGTTAGGTTAAGGGACAACTTGAGTTAGGTTAAGGGATAATGTGGTACAACCAGAGTTAGGTTAAGCGATAATGTGGTACAGCCACAGTTAGGTTAAGCGATAATGTGGTACAGCCACAGTTAGGTTAAGCGATAATGTGGTACAGCCACAGTTAGGTTAAGCGATAATGTGGTACAGCCACAGTTAGGTTAAGCGATAATGTGGTACAGCCACAGTTAGGTTAAGCGATAATGTGGTACAGCCACAGTTAGGTTAAGCGATAATGTGGTACAGCCACAGTTAGGTTAAGCGATAATGTGGTACAGCCACAGTTAGGTTAAGCGATAATGTGGTACAGCCACAGTTAGGTTAAGCGATAATGTGGTACAGCCACAGTTAGGTTAAGCGATAATGTGGTACAGCCACAGTTAGGTTAAGCGATAATGTGGTACAGCCACAGTTAGGTTAAGCGATAATGTGGTACAGCCACAGTTAGGTTAAGCGATAAAGTTGGTTACATTTGGTATTGTGTGGGAAGGGGGCAGAGAGAGGGGGGGGGGGGGGTGGATAGTGGTGGCAGTACGCGGATGCCTGAGTCACCGTCAGATACGTCACGTCGGTTCGATGCTTGTAGCAAGAGGCTGGCGGGTCTGTGTCTCTCACTTCTGCAATTTTTCATGTGGTATAACACGAGGGCGGGGGGTGATATTTGGTGCCCCTCTGTGTAGGATGTGTGTTGGTTTATCTGAGCAATGGTAGTTGTCGGAGGAGTGGGGTATTGTGCTTTTATAGGTGGACCTACTGCTCTGGTTATCATAGTGTCGACGGTGCAATGTCGCAGAGAGGATGCACTCGACATTGTCGCATTCCAGATGTTTACGTATTGTGTGTCTCCGTTGCAGGCCGAGAGTGGTGCATGTTCGAGTGTCTGGCTGACGTGCGATTCACGTTGTGTGCCCAGTCTTACAGCACGTATAGGGACATTCGCATAAATCATCTATATGTGGCCTTGCATCATTTACTAAGCAGTGCCGTGAGACGACCGAACTATTAGGAAAGTACTGATGTACCGCATAATGTTTACCTTCCACCACACAGCGAGTATCGACTCTGCCCAGCGTTGCCAC
>NW_026061790.1:412500-417500 GCF_023897955.1 Schistocerca gregaria
CTATCGGTCTCGTGGTCATATTTAGTCTCAGATGGAGTTTACCACCCACTTGGAGCTGCACTCTCAAGCAACCCGACTCGAAGGAGAGGTCCCGCCGACGCTCGCACCGGCCGCTACGGGCCTGGCACCCTCTACGGGCCGTGGCCTCATTCAAGTTGGACTTGGGCTCGGCGCGAGGCGTCGGGGTAGTGGACCCTCCCAAACACCACATGCCACGACAGGCGGCAGCCTGCGGGGTTCGGTGCTGGACTCTTCCCTGTTCGCTCGCCGCTACTGGGGGAATCCTTGTTAGTTTCTTTTCCTCCGCTTAGTAATATGCTTAAATTCAGCGGGTAGTCTCGCCTGCTCTGAGGTCGTTGTACGAGGTGTCGCACGCCACACCGCCAGCCGGCTGTGCACGCTACCGAGAAAGTACCGGTATGCGAACCGCCAGGCGACGGGCGCGCATCGCACGTTTAAGGAGACGCGGCCGGCCACACAGGCGACCACGACACTCCCACGTCTCCGAAGCGGGACAAACGCCGCGCGCTTCAGTATACGTAGCCGACCCTCAGCCAGACGTGGCCCGGGAACGGAATCCATGGACCGCAATGTGCGTTCGAAACGTCGATGTTCATGTGTCCTGCAGTTCACATGTCGACGCGCAATTTGCTGCGTTCTTCATCGACCCACGAGCCGAGTGATCCACCGTCCTGGGTGATCTTTTCCTTTTCAGTCTCCCACTGTCTCTTTCAAGACAGTAGCATTTGCGGGACTGAGGCGTCTGACGGCCCCTGTTCCACTATTTTTTTGTGTCCAACGGCCTCACAGCCGATGGGCGTCGTACGGCTCCACACCGGAGCGGACAGGCACTCGGGCGAACGTCATTCAAAACCGGCGCCAGGCGCCAGGTACCGCAGGCCAGCCGCTCCAGAGCTTCAGCGCTCGTACCACACAACAACAACACTTCCGCTAGTTTTGAGAGGCACGCGTGGTTCCGCACGCGGCGCACGGCCACTGCCGTACAGGTAGCGTGTTGCGCGACACGACACGCACATCGAAAGACATGCAGTCTAGTCGGTAATGATCCTTCCGCAGGTTCACCTACGGAAACCTTGTTACGACTTTTACTTCCTCTAAATGATCAAGTTTGGTCATCTTTCCGGTAGCATCGGCAACGACAGAGTCGATGCCGCGTACCAGTCCGAAGACCTCACTAAATCATTCAATCGGTAGTAGTGACGGGCGGTGTGTACAAAGGGCAGGGACGTAATCAACGCGAGCTTATGACTCGCGCTTACTGGGAATTCCTCGTTCATGGGGAACAATTGCAAGCCCCAATCCCTAGCACGAAGGAGGTTCAGCGGGTTACCCCGACCTTTCGGCCTAGGAAGACACGCTGATTCCTTCAGTGTAGCGCGCGTGCGGCCCAGAACATCTAAGGGCATCACAGACCTGTTATTGCTCAATCTCGTGCGGCTAGAAGCCGCCTGTCCCTCTAAGAAGAAAAGTAATCGCTGACAGCACGAAGGATGTCACGCGACTAGTTAGCAGGCTAGAGTCTCGTTCGTTATCGGAATTAACCAGACAAATCGCTCCACCAACTAAGAACGGCCATGCACCACCACCCACCGAATCAAGAAAGAGCTATCAATCTGTCAATCCTTCCGGTGTCCGGGCCTGGTGAGGTTTCCCGTGTTGAGTCAAATTAAGCCGCAGGCTCCACTCCTGGTGGTGCCCTTCCGTCAATTCCTTTAAGTTTCAGCTTTGCAACCATACTTCCCCCGGAACCCAAAAGCTTTGGTTTCCCGGAGGCTGCCCGCCGAGTCATCGGAGGAACTGCGGCGGATCGCTGGCTGGCATCGTTTATGGTTAGAACTAGGGCGGTATCTGATCGCCTTCGAACCTCTAACTTTCGTTCTTGATTAATGAAAACATACTTGGCAAATGCTTTCGCTTCTGTTCGTCTTGCGACGATCCAAGAATTTCACCTCTAACGTCGCAATACGAATGCCCCCGCCTGTCCCTATTAATCATTACCTCGGGTTCCGAAAACCAACAAAATAGAACCGAGGTCCTATTCCATTATTCCATGCACACAGTATTCAGGCGGGCTTGCCTGCTTTAAGCACTCTAATTTGTTCAAAGTAAACGTGCCGGCCCACCGAGACACTCAACAAAGAGCACCCTGGTAGGATTTAAACGGGGTCCGCCTCGGGACGCGAAAGCACCCCTTCGGCTCGCCCCACCGGCAGGACGTCCCACGATACATGCCAGTTAAACACCGACGGGCGGTGAACCAACAGCGTGGGACACAAATCCAACTACGAGCTTTTTAACCGCAACAACTTTAATATACGCTATTGGAGCTGGAATTACCGCGGCTGCTGGCACCAGACTTGCCCTCCAATAGATACTCGTTAAAGGATTTAAAGTGTACTCATTCCGATTACGGGGCCTCGGATGAGTCCCGTATCGTTATTTTTCGTCACTACCTCCCCGTGCCGGGAGTGGGTAATTTGCGCGCCTGCTGCCTTCCTTGGATGTGGTAGCCGTTTCTCAGGCTCCCTCTCCGGAATCGAACCCTGATTCCCCGTTACCCGTTACAACCATGGTAGGCGCAGAACCTACCATCGACAGTTGATAAGGCAGACATTTGAAAGATGCGTCGCCGGTACGAGGACCGTGCGATCAGCCCAAAGTTATTCAGAGTCACCAAGGCAAACGGACCAGACAAGCCAATCCGATTGGTTTTGATCTAATAAAAGCGTCCCTTCCATCTCTGGTCGGGACTCTGTTTGCATGTATTAGCTCTAGAATTACCACAGTTATCCAAGTAACGTGGGTACGATCTAAGGAACCATAACTGATTTAATGAGCCATTCGCGGTTTCACCTTAATGCGGCTTGTACTGAGACATGCATGGCTTAATCTTTGAGACAAGCATATGACTACTGGCAGGATCAACCAGGGAGCTGCGTCAACTAGAGCTGAGCAGCCGGCCGCCCGGGAGTGTGTCCCGGGGGCCCGCGCGAACACGCAAGCGTCCGCTCAATTATTCTGCAAACAGGAGGAGGCCGAGCTCCCCTGCACGATACACCTCGAAACCCTCTCAGGTCCCGGCGGCGCGCAGCGCCGTCCTAGGTACTTGGTCGGTTTCGAGAGAGGCGCAATCGCCCGGAGTTAGGCGAGTAGACGGTTTTAGTGCGAACACCCTTGCTCCCAACTGAGCTTGCCGCTGCCGACAGAGGCCCGGGAGCGTGCTGTCGTGGCATTGCCGGCGGGAGACAACACGCGCCACCTATGGTGACCGGCAGCTCCAACGCCAGCGCCACACAAGGGCAAAGCCCCACTTGGGTGCAGAAGCGAACTCTCCCAGCACAGCGCACGCGCCAACACGTCCGCACAACTGCGATACAAACCACCTGCGAGAACCGCTGGGGCGACCGAGCAGCAGACGGCGTCGCGGCGCCGAGTGCCAGGCGGCGGCGCATCCTCAACGCACACAGTCCTCAATCAGACCAGCACACTGCAGATGTCCACCGCGCTTCGCACCGGGCTCGGCTGAACCAACGTTGGCCGCCAGGCGCCGCGTGCAGGGTGCGCCGCAGCGTAGCTGCACCGCCTGCCGGGCCCGTCGGCTGGCGCTCCTGCCACTCGGCGCCCCCCACCAGCCGCCTGTTGCGCGTGCGCCCACGCAGCGCGCGGCCAACACGCCGGGCGGCCCCCCTTCACCGGCCGGGAACAGTCCCACCAAGCCACCGCCGCGTATCGCTTCATACCCACATGGACCTAGTCACGTGTGTGGATGTGGCGGGTACCGCTGAAACAACCGGTTAATAGCTGTACCGATCGTCGCCATCACAGATTCACCTCCAGCGTGAACAACCGCTCAACAACGGATTTCCAGTTCATTTGCGTATCTTGGGCAGTAAACGTAGATGTCCACCTACATTTGCGAATTCAACAATTCTTGCATGCCAGGATGTCATGTGTCACGACACGCTACATCAGACCACATACACACTGCGACATGTGCAGAAGAGAACACGTGGAAGGTGGCCCGCGCACGTATGCGATGTCCCTTCCGCGATCCACTGTCAACCGGCATCTGCGGCATGTCCCAGATATGGAACGCGGTCCACCAGGGTAGCACTTTGTGTGAGGCAATACGACAAAGTCGGAATACACGCGTCACTACATCAGACGGCTCACGCTGACCTGACCTGACCTGACCTGACCTGACTCACCGCACCACCACCCCCAGCGACCCAGGGTGACATACAATGCGTTCGTACGTTCCTCCCACACGCCTCTACGGCGTACCACAGTGCAACCTAGCTGTTATTGGGAGACGAGACAAGTAGCATCGAGCACAACATATGGAAATTGAGATTCGACACCGTTGGGCACAGCCAGCGTACGGTCACACGTATCACACTACTTCACTCTGTACGTAACGACCGATGATCGGTACAGCGTGTGGGTTACGCGTACGACATCAGCGGACAATGGACACAGACCATACCACGACGTACACTGAGGGCGTCGACATCTGAATGCAACTGAACAGCTGCGAGGCTCATTTAACACTCAAACGCCAGACCGACCAGCTTGAGAGGACAGAGACACAAAGAGGGGGACAGAGGGGGGGGGGGGCGGCGATATAGTCCTATTGCAGTACAATTGACAGTGGATAGCGGGAATATGTGGAAAGTAAGCAACACTCGCAAGACATCTACATGAGGATAACAACGACACCAGAGATTCCGAGCAGTGAACTATGTTAGGCAAAGGGACAACGTGGGTTAGGTTAAGGGACAACGTGGGTTAGGTTAAGGGACAACGTGGGTTAGGTTAAGGGACAACGTGGGTTAGGTTAAGGGACAACGTGGGTTAGGTTAAGGGACAACGTGGGTTAGGTTAAGGGACAACGTGGGTTAGGTTAAGGGACAACGTGGGTTAGGTTAAGGGACAACGTGGGTTAGGTTAAGGGACAACGTGGGTTAGGTTAAGGGACA
>NW_026061790.1:425000-430000 GCF_023897955.1 Schistocerca gregaria
AGCATTTGCGGGACTGAGGCGTCTGACGGCCCCTGTTCCACTATTTTTTTGTGTCCAACGGCCTCACAGCCGATGGGCGTCGTACGGCTCCACACCGGAGCGGACAGGCACTCGGGCGAACGTCATTCAAAACCGGCGCCAGGCGCCAGGTACCGCAGGCCAGCCGCTCCAGAGCTTCAGCGCTCGTACCACACAACAACAACACTTCCGCTAGTTTTGAGAGGCACGCGTGGTTCCGCACGCGGCGCACGGCCACTGCCGTACAGGTAGCGTGTTGCGCGACACGACACGCACATCGAAAGACATGCAGTCTAGTCGGTAATGATCCTTCCGCAGGTTCACCTACGGAAACCTTGTTACGACTTTTACTTCCTCTAAATGATCAAGTTTGGTCATCTTTCCGGTAGCATCGGCAACGACAGAGTCGATGCCGCGTACCAGTCCGAAGACCTCACTAAATCATTCAATCGGTAGTAGCGACGGGCGGTGTGTACAAAGGGCAGGGACGTAATCAACGCGAGCTTATGACTCGCGCTTACTGGGAATTCCTCGTTCATGGGGAACAATTGCAAGCCCCAATCCCTAGCACGAAGGAGGTTCAGCGGGTTACCCCGACCTTTCGGCCTAGGAAGACACGCTGATTCCTTCAGTGTAGCGCGCGTGCGGCCCAGAACATCTAAGGGCATCACAGACCTGTTATTGCTCAATCTCGTGCGGCTAGAAGCCGCCTGTCCCTCTAAGAAGAAAAGTAATCGCTGACAGCACGAAGGATGTCACGCGACTAGTTAGCAGGCTAGAGTCTCGTTCGTTATCGGAATTAACCAGACAAATCGCTCCACCAACTAAGAACGGCCATGCACCACCACCCACCGAATCAAGAAAGAGCTATCAATCTGTCAATCCTTCCGGTGTCCGGGCCTGGTGAGGTTTCCCGTGTTGAGTCAAATTAAGCCGCAGGCTCCACTCCTGGTGGTGCCCTTCCGTCAATTCCTTTAAGTTTCAGCTTTGCAACCATACTTCCCCCGGAACCCAAAAGCTTTGGTTTCCCGGAGGCTGCCCGCCGAGTCATCGGAGGAACTGCGGCGGATCGCTGGCTGGCATCGTTTATGGTTAGAACTAGGGCGGTATCTGATCGCCTTCGAACCTCTAACTTTCGTTCTTGATTAATGAAAACATACTTGGCAAATGCTTTCGCTTCTGTTCGTCTTGCGACGATCCAAGAATTTCACCTCTAACGTCGCAATACGAATGCCCCCGCCTGTCCCTATTAATCATTACCTCGGGTTCCGAAAACCAACAAAATAGAACCGAGGTCCTATTCCATTATTCCATGCACACAGTATTCAGGCGGGCTTGCCTGCTTTAAGCACTCTAATTTGTTCAAAGTAAACGTGCCGGCCCACCGAGACACTCAACAAAGAGCACCCTGGTAGGATTTAAACGGGGTCCGCCTCGGGACGCGAAAGCACCCCTTCGGCTCGCCCCACCGGCAGGACGTCCCACGATACATGCCAGTTAAACACCGACGGGCGGTGAACCAACAGCGTGGGACACAAATCCAACTACGAGCTTTTTAACCGCAACAACTTTAATATACGCTATTGGAGCTGGAATTACCGCGGCTGCTGGCACCAGACTTGCCCTCCAATAGATACTCGTTAAAGGATTTAAAGTGTACTCATTCCGATTACGGGGCCTCGGATGAGTCCCGTATCGTTATTTTTCGTCACTACCTCCCCGTGCCGGGAGTGGGTAATTTGCGCGCCTGCTGCCTTCCTTGGATGTGGTAGCCGTTTCTCAGGCTCCCTCTCCGGAATCGAACCCTGATTCCCCGTTACCCGTTACAACCATGGTAGGCGCAGAACCTACCATCGACAGTTGATAAGGCAGACATTTGAAAGATGCGTCGCCGGTACGAGGACCGTGCGATCAGCCCAAAGTTATTCAGAGTCACCAAGGCAAACGGACCAGACAAGCCAATCCGATTGGTTTTGATCTAATAAAAGCGTCCCTTCCATCTCTGGTCGGGACTCTGTTTGCATGTATTAGCTCTAGAATTACCACAGTTATCCAAGTAACGTGGGTACGATCTAAGGAACCATAACTGATTTAATGAGCCATTCGCGGTTTCTCCTTAATGCGGCTTGTACTGAGACATGCATGGCTTAATCTTTGAGACAAGCATATGACTACTGGCAGGATCAACCAGGGAGCTGCGTCAACTAGAGCTGAGCAGCCGGCCGCCCGGGAGTGTGTCCCGGGGGCCCGCGCGAACACGCAAGCGTCCGCTCAATTATTCTGCAAACAGGAGGAGGCCGAGCTCCCCTGCACGATACACCTCGAAACCCTCTCAGGTCCCGGCGGCGCGCAGCGCCGTCCTAGGTACTTGGTCGGTTTCGAGAGAGGCGCAATCGCCCGGAGTTAGGCGAGTAGACGGTTTTAGTGCGAACACCCTTGCTCCCAACTGAGCTTGCCGCTGCCGACAGAGGCCCGGGAGCGTGCTGTCGTGGCATTGCCGGCGGGAGACAACACGCGCCACCTATGGTGACCGGCAGCTCCAACGCCAGCGCCACACAAGGGCAAAGCCCCACTTGGGTGCAGAAGCGAACTCTCCCAGCACAGCGCACGCGCCAACACGTCCGCACAACTGCGATACAAACCACCTGCGAGAACCGCTGGGGCGACCGAGCAGCAGACGGCGTCGCGGCGCCGAGTGCCAGGCGGCGGCGCATCCTCAACGCACACAGTCCTCAATCAGACCAGCACACTGCAGATGTCCACCGCGCTTCGCACCGGGCTCGGCTGAACCAACTTTGGCCGCCAGGCGCCGCGTGCAGGGTGCGCCGCAGCGTAGCTGCACCGCCTGCCGGGCCCGTCGGCTGGCGCTCCTGCCACTCGGCGCCCCCCACCAGCCGCCTGTTGCGCGTGCGCCCACGCAGCGCGCGGCCAACACGCCGGGCGGCCCCCCTTCACCGGCCGGGAACAGTCCCACCAAGCCACCGCCGCGTATCGCTTCATACCCACATGGACCTAGTCACGTGTGTGGATGTGGCGGGTACCGCTGAAACAACCGGTTAATAGCTGTACCGATCGTCGCCATCACAGATTCACCTCCAGCGTGAACAACCGCTCAACAACGGATTTCCAGTTCATTTGCGTATCTTGGGCAGTAAACGTAGATGTCCACCTACATTTGCGAATTCAACAATTCTTGCATGCCAGGATGTCATGTGTCACGACACGCTACATCAGACCACATACACACTGCGACATGTGCAGAAGAGAACACGTGGAAGGTGGCCCGCGCACGTATGCGATGTCCCTTCCGCGATCCACTGTCAACCGGCATCTGCGGCATGTCCCAGATATGGAACGCGGTCCACCAGGGTAGCACTTTGTGTGAGGCAATACGACAAAGTCGGAATACACGCGTCACTACATCAGACGGCTCACGCTGACCTGACCTGACCTGACCTGACCTGACCTGACTCACCGCACCACCACCCCCAGCGACCCAGGGTGACATACAATGCGTTCGTACGTTCCTCCCACACGCCTCTACGGCGTACCACAGTGCAACCTAGCTGTTATTGGGAGACGAGACAAGTAGCATCGAGCACAACATATGGAAATTGAGATTCGACACCGTTGGGCACAGCCAGCGTACGGTCACACGTATCACACTACTTCACTCTGTACGTAACGACCGATGATCGGTACAGCGTGTGGGTTACGCGTACGACATCAGCGGACAATGGACACAGACCATACCACGACGTACACTGAGGGCGTCGACATCTGAATGCAACTGAACAGCTGCGAGGCTCATTTAACACTCAAACGCCAGACCGACCAGCTTGAGAGGACAGAGACACAAAGAGGGGGACAGAGGGGGGGGGGGCGGCGATATAGTCCTATTGCAGTACAATTGACAGTGGATAGCGGGAATATGTGGAAAGTAAGCAACACTCGCAAGACATCTACATGAGGATAACAACGACACCAGAGATTCCGAGCAGTGAACTATGTTAGGCAAAGGGACAACGTGGGTTAGGTTAAGGGACAACGTGGGTTAGGTTAAGGGACAACGTGGGTTAGGTTAAGGGACAACGTGGGTTAGGTTAAGGGACAACGTGGGTTAGGTTAAGGGACAACGTGGGTTAGGTTAAGGGACAACGTGGGTTAGGTTAAGGGACAACGTGGGTTAGGTTAAGGGACAACGTGGGTTAGGTTAAGGGACAACGTGGGTTAGGTTAAGGGACAACGTGGGTTAGGTTAAGGGACAACGTGGGTTAGGTTAAGGGACAACGTGGGTTAGGTTAAGGGACAAATTGAGTTAGGTTAAGGGACAACGTGGGTTAGGTTAAGGGACAAATTGAGTTAGGTTAAGGGACAAATTGAGTTAGGTTAAGGGACAAATTGAGTTAGGTTAAGGGACAAATTGAGTTAGGTTAAGGGACAACGTGGGTTAGGTTAAGGGACAAATTGAGTTAGGTTAAGGGACAAATTGAGTTAGGTTAAGGGACAAATTGAGTTAGGTTAAGGGACAAATTGAGTTAGGTTAAGGGACAAATTGAGTTAGGTTAAGGGACAAATTGAGTTAGGTTAAGGGACAACTTGAGTTAGGTTAAGGGACAACTTGAGTTAGGTTAAGGGACAACTTGAGTTAGGTTAAGGGACAACTTGAGTTAGGTTAAGGGACAACTTGAGTTAGGTTAAGGGACAACTTGAGTTAGGTTAAGGGACAACTTGAGTTAGGTTAAGGGACAACTTGAGTTAGGTTAAGGGACAACTTGAGTTAGGTTAAGGGACAACTTGAGTTAGGTTAAGGGACAACTTGAGTTAGGTTAAGGGTCAACTTGAGTTAGGTTAAGGGACAACTTGAGTTAGGTTAAGGGACAACTTGAGTTAGGTTAAGGGACAACTTGAGTTAGGTTAAGGGACAACTTGAGTTAGGTTAAGGGACAACTTGAGTTAGGTTAAGGGATAATGTGGTACAG
>NW_026061790.1:435000-442500 GCF_023897955.1 Schistocerca gregaria
AAGCAAGCCGGAGATCTCACCCATTTAAAGTTTGAGAATAGGTTGAGGTCGTTTCGGCCCCAAGGCCTCTAATCATTCGCTTTACCGGATGAGACTCGTACGAGCACCAGCTATCCTGAGGGAAACTTCGGAGGGAACCAGCTACTAGATGGTTCGATTAGTCTTTCGCCCCTATACCCAGCTCCGACGATCGATTTGCACGTCAGAATCGCTACGGACCTCCATCAGGGTTTCCCCTGACTTCGTCCTGGCCAGGCATAGTTCACCATCTTTCGGGTCCCAACGTGTACGCTCTAGGTGCGCCTCACCTCGCAATGAGGACGAGACGCCCCGGGAGTGCGGAGGCCGCCGCCCCGTGAAGGGCGGGGAAGCCCCATCCTCCCTCGGCCCGCGCAAGGCGAGACCTTCACTTTCATTACGCCTTTAGGTTTCGTACAGCCCAATGACTCGCGCACATGTTAGACTCCTTGGTCCGTGTTTCAAGACGGGTCGTGAAATTGTCCAAAGCTGAAGCGCCGCTGACGGGAGCGATTATTCCGCCCGAGAGCATCCCGAGCCAACAGCGGCGCGGGTCCGGGGCCGGGCCAGGTAGGTCCGTCATCCGGGAAGAACCGCGCGCGCTTGCCGGGAGCCCGAGCGCCCAAAGGGGCGAATCGACTCCTCCAGATATACCGCCGAGCAGCCAGCCAGGACACCGGGGCTCTGCCCAACAGACGCGAAACGAGGCCCGCGGAAGGACAGGCTGCGCACCCGGGCCGTAGGCCGGGGCCCAGCGGGTCGCGACGTCCTACTAGGGGAGAAGTGCGGCCCACCGCACACCGGAACGGCCCCACCCCGCGGCGAGTGGAAAGGCAACCGGACACGACCCCGCCGCGGATTGCTCCGCGCGGGCGGCCGGCCCCATCTGCCGAGGGCGGGGGCCAGTGGCCGGATGGGCGTGAATCTCACCCGTTCGACCTTTCGGACTTCTCACGTTTACCCCAGAACGGTTTCACGTACTTTTGAACTCTCTCTTCAAAGTTCTTTTCAACTTTCCCTCACGGTACTTGTTCGCTATCGGTCTCGTGGTCATATTTAGTCTCAGATGGAGTTTACCACCCACTTGGAGCTGCACTCTCAAGCAACCCGACTCGAAGGAGAGGTCCCGCCGACGCTCGCACCGGCCGCTACGGGCCTGGCACCCTCTACGGGCCGTGGCCTCATTCAAGTTGGACTTGGGCTCGGCGCGAGGCGTCGGGCTAGTGGACCCTCCCAAACACCACATGCCACGACAGGCGGCAGCCTGCGGGGTTCGGTGCTGGACTCTTCCCTGTTCGCTCGCCGCTACTGGGGGAATCCTTGTTAGTTTCTTTTCCTCCGCTTAGTAATATGCTTAAATTCAGCGGGTAGTCTCGCCTGCTCTGAGGTCGTTGTACGAGGTGTCGCACGCCACACCGCCAGCCGGCTGTGCACGCTACCGAGAAAGTACCGGTATGCGAACCGCCAGGCGACGGGCGCGCATCGCACGTTTAAGGAGACGCGGCCGGCCACACAGGCGACCACGACACTCCCACGTCTCCGAAGCGGGACAAACGCCGCGCGCTTCAGTATACGTAGCCGACCCTCAGCCAGACGTGGCCCGGGAACGGAATCCATGGACCGCAATGTGCGTTCGAAACGTCGATGTTCATGTGTCCTGCAGTTCACATGTCGACGCGCAATTTGCTGCGTTCTTCATCGACCCACGAGCCGAGTGATCCACCGTCCTGGGTGATCTTTTCCTTTTCAGTCTCCCACTGTCTCTTTCAAGACAGTAGCATTTGCGGGACTGAGGCGTCTGACGGCCCCTGTTCCACTATTTTTTTGTGTCCAACGGCCTCACAGCCGATGGGCGTCGTACGGCTCCACACCGGAGCGGACAGGCACTCGGGCGAACGTCATTCAAAACCGGCGCCAGGCGCCAGGTACCGCAGGCCAGCCGCTCCAGAGCTTCAGCGCTCGTACCACACAACAACACTTCCGCTAGTTTTGAGAGGCACGCGTGGTTCCGCACGCGGCGCACGGCCACTGCCGTACAGGTAGCGTGTTGCGCGACACGACACGCACATCGAAAGACATGCAGTCTAGTCGGTAATGATCCTTCCGCAGGTTCACCTACGGAAACCTTGTTACGACTTTTACTTCCTCTAAATGATCAAGTTTGGTCATCTTTCCGGTAGCATCGGCAACGACAGAGTCGATGCCGCGTACCAGTCCGAAGACCTCACTAAATCATTCAATCGGTAGTAGCGACGGGCGGTGTGTACAAAGGGCAGGGACGTAATCAACGCGAGCTTATGACTCGCGCTTACTGGGAATTCCTCGTTCATGGGGAACAATTGCAAGCCCCAATCCCTAGCACGAAGGAGGTTCAGCGGGTTACCCCGACCTTTCGGCCTAGGAAGACACGCTGATTCCTTCAGTGTAGCGCGCGTGCGGCCCAGAACATCTAAGGGCATCACAGACCTGTTATTGCTCAATCTCGTGCGGCTAGAAGCCGCCTGTCCCTCTAAGAAGAAAAGTAATCGCTGACAGCACGAAGGATGTCACGCGACTAGTTAGCAGGCTAGAGTCTCGTTCGTTATCGGAATTAACCAGACAAATCGCTCCACCAACTAAGAACGGCCATGCACCACCACCCACCGAATCAAGAAAGAGCTATCAATCTGTCAATCCTTCCGGTGTCCGGGCCTGGTGAGGTTTCCCGTGTTGAGTCAAATTAAGCCGCAGGCTCCACTCCTGGTGGTGCCCTTCCGTCAATTCCTTTAAGTTTCAGCTTTGCAACCATACTTCCCCCGGAACCCAAAAGCTTTGGTTTCCCGGAGGCTGCCCGCCGAGTCATCGGAGGAACTGCGGCGGATCGCTGGCTGGCATCGTTTATGGTTAGAACTAGGGCGGTATCTGATCGCCTTCGAACCTCTAACTTTCGTTCTTGATTAATGAAAACATACTTGGCAAATGCTTTCGCTTCTGTTCGTCTTGCGACGATCCAAGAATTTCACCTCTAACGTCGCAATACGAATGCCCCCGCCTGTCCCTATTAATCATTACCTCGGGTTCCGAAAACCAACAAAATAGAACCGAGGTCCTATTCCATTATTCCATGCACACAGTATTCAGGCGGGCTTGCCTGCTTTAAGCACTCTAATTTGTTCAAAGTAAACGTGCCGGCCCACCGAGACACTCAACAAAGAGCACCCTGGTAGGATTTAAACGGGGTCCGCCTCGGGACGCGAAAGCACCCCTTCGGCTCGCCCCACCGGCAGGACGTCCCACGATACATGCCAGTTAAACACCGACGGGCGGTGAACCAACAGCGTGGGACACAAATCCAACTACGAGCTTTTTAACCGCAACAACTTTAATATACGCTATTGGAGCTGGAATTACCGCGGCTGCTGGCACCAGACTTGCCCTCCAATAGATACTCGTTAAAGGATTTAAAGTGTACTCATTCCGATTACGGGGCCTCGGATGAGTCCCGTATCGTTATTTTTCGTCACTACCTCCCCGTGCCGGGAGTGGGTAATTTGCGCGCCTGCTGCCTTCCTTGGATGTGGTAGCCGTTTCTCAGGCTCCCTCTCCGGAATCGAACCCTGATTCCCCGTTACCCGTTACAACCATGGTAGGCGCAGAACCTACCATCGACAGTTGATAAGGCAGACATTTGAAAGATGCGTCGCCGGTACGAGGACCGTGCGATCAGCCCAAAGTTATTCAGAGTCACCAAGGCAAACGGACCAGACAAGCCAATCCGATTGGTTTTGATCTAATAAAAGCGTCCCTTCCATCTCTGGTCGGGACTCTGTTTGCATGTATTAGCTCTAGAATTACCACAGTTATCCAAGTAATGTGGGTACGATCTAAGGAACCATAACTGATTTAATGAGCCATTCGCGGTTTCACCTTAATGCGGCTTGTACTGAGACATGCATGGCTTAATCTTTGAGACAAGCATATGACTACTGGCAGGATCAACCAGGGAGCTGCGTCAACTAGAGCTGAGCAGCCGGCCGCCCGGGAGTGTGTCCCGGGGGCCCGCGCGAACACGCAAGCGTCCGCTCAATTATTCTGCAAACAGGAGGAGGCCGAGCTCCCCTGCACGATACACCTCGAAACCCTCTCAGGTCCCGGCGGCGCGCAGCGCCGTCCTAGGTACTTGGTCGGTTTCGAGAGAGGCGCAATCGCCCGGAGTTAGGCGAGTAGACGGTTTTAGTGCGAACACCCTTGCTCCCAACTGAGCTTGCCGCTGCCGACAGAGGCCCGGGAGCGTGCTGTCGTGGCATTGCCGGCGGGAGACAACACGCGCCACCTATGGTGACCGGCAGCTCCAACGCCAGCGCCACACAAGGGCAAAGCCCCACTTGGGTGCAGAAGCGAACTCTCCCAGCACAGCGCACGCGCCAACACGTCCGCACAACTGCGATACAAACCACCTGCGAGAACCGCTGGGGCGACCGAGCAGCAGACGGCGTCGCGGCGCCGAGTGCCAGGCGGCGGCGCATCCTCAACGCACACAGTCCTCAATCAGACCAGCACACTGCAGATGTCCACCGCGCTTCGCACCGGGCTCGGCTGAACCAACTTTGGCCGCCAGGCGCCGCGTGCAGGGTGCGCCGCAGCGTAGCTGCACCGCCTGCCGGGCCCGTCGGCTGGCGCTCCTGCCACTCGGCGCCCCCCACCAGCCGCCTGTTGCGCGTGCGCCCACGCAGCGCGCGGCCAACACGCCGGGCGGCCCCCCTTCACCGGCCGGGAACAGTCCCACCAAGCCACCGCCGCGTATCGCTTCATACCCACATGGACCTAGTCACGTGTGTGGATGTGGCGGGTACCGCTGAAACAACCGGTTAATAGCTGTACCGATCGTCGCCATCACAGATTCACCTCCAGCGTGAACAACCGCTCAACAACGGATTTCCAGTTCATTTGCGTATCTTGGGCAGTAAACGTAGATGTCCACCTACATTTGCGAATTCAACAATTCTTGCATGCCAGGATGTCATGTGTCACGACACGCTACATCAGACCACATACACACTGCGACATGTGCAGAAGAGAACACGTGGAAGGTGGCCCGCGCACGTATGCGATGTCCCTTCCGCGATCCACTGTCAACCGGCATCTGCGGCATGTCCCAGATATGGAACGCGGTCCACCAGGGTAGCACTTTGTGTGAGGCAATACGACAAAGTCGGAATACACGCGTCACTACATCAGACGGCTCACGCTGACCTGACCTGACCTGACCTGACCTGACCTGACTCACCGCACCACCACCCCCAGCGACCCAGGGTGACATACAATGCGTTCGTACGTTCCTCCCACACGCCTCTACGGCGTACCACAGTGCAACCTAGCTGTTATTGGGAGACGAGACAAGTAGCATCGAGCACAACATATGGAAATTGAGATTCGACACCGTTGGGCACAGCCAGCGTACGGTCACACGTATCACACTACTTCACTCTGTACGTAACGACCGATGATCGGTACAGCGTGTGGGTTACGCGTACGACATCAGCGGACAATGGACACAGACCATACCACGACGTACACTGAGGGCGTCGACATCTGAATGCAACTGAACAGCTGCGAGGCTCATTTAACACTCAAACGCCAGACCGACCAGCTTGAGAGGACAGAGACACAAAGAGGGGGACAGAGGGGGGGGGGGGCGGCGATATAGTCCTATTGCAGTACAATTGACAGTGGATAGCGGGAATATGTGGAAAGTAAGCAACACTCGCAAGACATCTACATGAGGATAACAACGACACCAGAGATTCCGAGCAGTGAACTATGTTAGGCAAAGGGACAACGTGGGTTAGGTTAAGGGACAACGTGGGTTAGGTTAAGGGACAACGTGGGTTAGGTTAAGGGACAACGTGGGTTAGGTTAAGGGACAACGTGGGTTAGGTTAAGGGACAACGTGGGTTAGGTTAAGGGACAACGTGGGTTAGGTTAAGGGACAACGTGGGTTAGGTTAAGGGACAACGTGGGTTAGGTTAAGGGACAACGTGGGTTAGGTTAAGGGACAACGTGGGTTAGGTTAAGGGACAACGTGGGTTAGGTTAAGGGACAACGTGGGTTAGGTTAAGGGACAACGTGGGTTAGGTTAAGGGACAACGTGGGTTAGGTTAAGGGACAACGTGGGTTAGGTTAAGGGACAAATTGAGTTAGGTTAAGGGACAACGTGGGTTAGGTTAAGGGACAAATTGAGTTAGGTTAAGGGACAAATTGAGTTAGGTTAAGGGACAAATTGAGTTAGGTTAAGGGACAAATTGAGTTAGGTTAAGGGACAACGTGGGTTAGGTTAAGGGACAAATTGAGTTAGGTTAAGGGACAAATTGAGTTAGGTTAAGGGACAAATTGAGTTAGGTTAAGGGACAAATTGAGTTAGGTTAAGGGACAAATTGAGTTAGGTTAAGGGACAACTTGAGTTAGGTTAAGGGACAACTTGAGTTAGGTTAAGGGACAACTTGAGTTAGGTTAAGGGACAACTTGAGTTAGGTTAAGGGACAACTTGAGTTAGGTTAAGGGACAACTTGAGTTAGGTTAAGGGACAACTTGAGTTAGGTTAAGGGACAACTTGAGTTAGGTTAAGGGACAACTTGAGTTAGGTTAAGGGACAACTTGAGTTAGGTTAAGGGACAACTTGAGTTAGGTTAAGGGACAACTTGAGTTAGGTTAAGGGACAACTTGAGTTAGGTTAAGGGACAACTTGAGTTAGGTTAAGGGTCAACTTGAGTTAGGTTAAGGGACAACTTGAGTTAGGTTAAGGGACAACTTGAGTTAGGTTAAGGGACAACTTGAGTTAGGTTAAGGGACAACTTGAGTTAGGTTAAGGGACAACTTGAGTTAGGTTAAGGGATAATGTGGTACAACCAGAGTTAGGTTAAGCGATAATGTGGTACAGCCACAGTTAGGTTAAGCGATAATGTGGTACAGCCACAGTTAGGTTAAGCGATAATGTGGTACAGCCACAGTTAGGTTAAGCGATAATGTGGTACAGCCACAGTTAGGTTAAGCGATAATGTGGTACAGCCACAGTTAGGTTAAGCGATAATGTGGTACAGCCACAGTTAGGTTAAGCGATAATGTGGTACAGCCACAGTTAGGTTAAGCGATAATGTGGTACAGCCACAGTTAGGTTAAGCGATAATGTGGTACAGCCACAGTTAGGTTAAGCGATAATGTGGTACAGCCACAGTTAGGTTAAGCGATAATGTGGTACAGCCACAGTTAGGTTAAGCGATAATGTGGTACAGCCACAGTTAGGTTAAGCGATAATGTGGTACAGCCACAGTTAGGTTAAGCGATAATGTGGTACAGCCACAGTTAGGTTAAGCGATAAAGTTGGTTACATTTGGTATTGTGTGGGAAGGGGGCAGAGAGAGGGGGGGGGGTGGATAGTGGTGGCAGTACGCGGATGCCTGAGTCACCGTCAGATACGTCACGTCGGTTCGATGCTTGTAGCAAGAG
>NW_026061790.1:447500-455000 GCF_023897955.1 Schistocerca gregaria
GCGCGGGTCTGGGGCCGGGCCAGGTAGGTCCGTCATCCGGGAAGAACCGCGCGCGCTTGCCGGGAGCCCGAGCGCCCAAAGGGGCGAATCGACTCCTCCAGATATACCGCCGAGCAGCCAGCCAGGACACCGGGGCTCTGCCCAACAGACGCGAACCGAGGCCCGCGGAAGGACAGGCTGCGCACCCGGGCCGTAGGCCGGCACCCAGCGGGTCGCGACGTCCTACTAGGGGAGAAGTGCGGCCCACCGCACACCGGAACGGCCCCACCCCGCGGCGAGTGGAAAGGCAACCGGACACGACCCCGCCGCGGATTGCTCCGCGCGGGCGGCCGGCCCCATCTGCCGAGGGCGGGGGCCAGTGGCCGGATGGGCGTGAATCTCACCCGTTCGACCTTTCGGACTTCTCACGTTTACCCCAGAACGGTTTCACGTACTTTTGAACTCTCTCTTCAAAGTTCTTTTCAACTTTCCCTCACGGTACTTGTTCGCTATCGGTCTCGTGGTCATATTTAGTCTCAGATGGAGTTTACCACCCACTTGGAGCTGCACTCTCAAGCAACCCGACTCGAAGGAGAGGTCCCGCCGACGCTCGCACCGGCCGCTACGGGCCTGGCACCCTCTACGGGCCGTGGCCTCATTCAAGTTGGACTTGGGCTCGGCGCGAGGCGTCGGGGTAGTGGACCCTCCCAAACACCACATGCCACGACAGGCGGCAGCCTGCGGGGTTCGGTGCTGGACTCTTCCCTGTTCGCTCGCCGCTACTGGGGGAATCCTTGTTAGTTTCTTTTCCTCCGCTTAGTAATATGCTTAAATTCAGCGGGTAGTCTCGCCTGCTCTGAGGTCGTTGTACGAGGTGTCGCACGCCACACCGCCAGCCGGCTGTGCACGCTACCGAGAAAGTACCGGTATGCGAACCGCCAGGCGACGGGCGCGCATCGCACGTTTAAGGAGACGCGGCCGGCCACACAGGCGACCACGACACTCCCACGTCTCCGAAGCGGGACAAACGCCGCGCGCTTCAGTATACGTAGCCGACCCTCAGCCAGACGTGGCCCGGGAACGGAATCCATGGACCGCAATGTGCGTTCGAAACGTCGATGTTCATGTGTCCTGCAGTTCACATGTCGACGCGCAATTTGCTGCGTTCTTCATCGACCCACGAGCCGAGTGATCCACCGTCCTGGGTGATCTTTTCCTTTTCAGTCTCCCACTGTCTCTTTCAAGACAGTAGCATTTGCGGGACTGAGGCGTCTGACGGCCCCTGTTCCACTATTTTTTTGTGTCCAACGGCCTCACAGCCGATGGGCGTCGTACGGCTCCACACCGGAGCGGACAGGCACTCGGGCGAACGTCATTCAAAACCGGCGCCAGGCGCCAGGTACCGCAGGCCAGCCGCTCCAGAGCTTCAGCGCTCGTACCACACAACAACAACACTTCCGCTAGTTTTGAGAGGCACGCGTGGTTCCGCACGCGGCGCACGGCCACTGCCGTACAGGTAGCGTGTTGCGCGACACGACACGCACATCGAAAGACATGCAGTCTAGTCGGTAATGATCCTTCCGCAGGTTCACCTACGGAAACCTTGTTACGACTTTTACTTCCTCTAAATGATCAAGTTTGGTCATCTTTCCGGTAGCATCGGCAACGACAGAGTCGATGCCGCGTACCAGTCCGAAGACCTCACTAAATCATTCAATCGGTAGTAGCGACGGGCGGTGTGTACAAAGGGCAGGGACGTAATCAACGCGAGCTTATGACTCGCGCTTACTGGGAATTCCTCGTTCATGGGGAACAATTGCAAGCCCCAATCCCTAGCACGAAGGAGGTTCAGCGGGTTACCCCGACCTTTCGGCCTAGGAAGACACGCTGATTCCTTCAGTGTAGCGCGCGTGCGGCCCAGAACATCTAAGGGCATCACAGACCTGTTATTGCTCAATCTCGTGCGGCTAGAAGCCGCCTGTCCCTCTAAGAAGAAAAGTAATCGCTGACAGCACGAAGGATGTCACGCGACTAGTTAGCAGGCTAGAGTCTCGTTCGTTATCGGAATTAACCAGACAAATCGCTCCACCAACTAAGAACGGCCATGCACCACCACCCACCGAATCAAGAAAGAGCTATCAATCTGTCAATCCTTCCGGTGTCCGGGCCTGGTGAGGTTTCCCGTGTTGAGTCAAATTAAGCCGCAGGCTCCACTCCTGGTGGTGCCCTTCCGTCAATTCCTTTAAGTTTCAGCTTTGCAACCATACTTCCCCCGGAACCCAAAAGCTTTGGTTTCCCGGAGGCTGCCCGCCGAGTCATCGGAGGAACTGCGGCGGATCGCTGGCTGGCATCGTTTATGGTTAGAACTAGGGCGGTATCTGATCGCCTTCGAACCTCTAACTTTCGTTCTTGATTAATGAAAACATACTTGGCAAATGCTTTCGCTTCTGTTCGTCTTGCGACGATCCAAGAATTTCACCTCTAACGTCGCAATACGAATGCCCCCGCCTGTCCCTATTAATCATTACCTCGGGTTCCGAAAACCAACAAAATAGAACCGAGGTCCTATTCCATTATTCCATGCACACAGTATTCAGGCGGGCTTGCCTGCTTTAAGCACTCTAATTTGTTCAAAGTAAACGTGCCGGCCCACCGAGACACTCAACAAAGAGCACCCTGGTAGGATTTAAACGGGGTCCGCCTCGGGACGCGAAAGCACCCCTTCGGCTCGCCCCACCGGCAGGACGTCCCACGATACATGCCAGTTAAACACCGACGGGCGGTGAACCAACAGCGTGGGACACAAATCCAACTACGAGCTTTTTAACCGCAACAACTTTAATATACGCTATTGGAGCTGGAATTACCGCGGCTGCTGGCACCAGACTTGCCCTCCAATAGATACTCGTTAAAGGATTTAAAGTGTACTCATTCCGATTACGGGGCCTCGGATGAGTCCCGTATCGTTATTTTTCGTCACTACCTCCCCGTGCCGGGAGTGGGTAATTTGCGCGCCTGCTGCCTTCCTTGGATGTGGTAGCCGTTTCTCAGGCTCCCTCTCCGGAATCGAACCCTGATTCCCCGTTACCCGTTACAACCATGGTAGGCGCAGAACCTACCATCGACAGTTGATAAGGCAGACATTTGAAAGATGCGTCGCCGGTACGAGGACCGTGCGATCAGCCCAAAGTTATTCAGAGTCACCAAGGCAAACGGACCAGACAAGCCAATCCGATTGGTTTTGATCTAATAAAAGCGTCCCTTCCATCTCTGGTCGGGACTCTGTTTGCATGTATTAGCTCTAGAATTACCACAGTTATCCAAGTAACGTGGGTACGATCTAAGGAACCATAACTGATTTAATGAGCCATTCGCGGTTTCACCTTAATGCGGCTTGTACTGAGACATGCATGGCTTAATCTTTGAGACAAGCATATGACTACTGGCAGGATCAACCAGGGAGCTGCGTCAACTAGAGCTGAGCAGCCGGCCGCCCGGGAGTGTGTCCCGGGGGCCCGCGCGAACACGCAAGCGTCCGCTCAATTATTCTGCAAACAGGAGGAGGCCGAGCTCCCCTGCACGATACACCTCGAAACCCTCTCAGGTCCCGGCGGCGCGCAGCGCCGTCCTAGGTACTTGGTCGGTTTCGAGAGAGGCGCAATCGCCCGGAGTTAGGCGAGTAGACGGTTTTAGTGCGAACACCCTTGCTCCCAACTGAGCTTGCCGCTGCCGACAGAGGCCCGGGAGCGTGCTGTCGTGGCATTGCCGGCGGGAGACAACACGCGCCACCTATGGTGACCGGCAGCTCCAACGCCAGCGCCACACAAGGGCAAAGCCCCACTTGGGTGCAGAAGCGAACTCTCCCAGCACAGCGCACGCGCCAACACGTCCGCACAACTGCGATACAAACCACCTGCGAGAACCGCTGGGGCGACCGAGCAGCAGACGGCGTCGCGGCGCCGAGTGCCAGGCGGCGGCGCATCCTCAACGCACACAGTCCTCAATCAGACCAGCACACTGCAGATGTCCACCGCGCTTCGCACCGGGCTCGGCTGAACCAACTTTGGCCGCCAGGCGCCGCGTGCAGGGTGCGCCGCAGCGTAGCTGCACCGCCTGCCGGGCCCGTCGGCTGGCGCTCCTGCCACTCGGCGCCCCCCACCAGCCGCCTGTTGCGCGTGCGCCCACGCAGCGCGCGGCCAACACGCCGGGCGGCCCCCCTTCACCGGCCGGGAACAGTCCCACCAAGCCACCGCCGCGTATCGCTTCATACCCACATGGACCTAGTCACGTGTGTGGATGTGGCGGGTACCGCTGAAACAACCGGTTAATAGCTGTACCGATCGTCGCCATCACAGATTCACCTCCAGCGTGAACAACCGCTCAACAACGGATTTCCAGTTCATTTGCGTATCTTGGGCAGTAAACGTAGATGTCCACCTACATTTGCGAATTCAACAATTCTTGCATGCCAGGATGTCATGTGTCACGACACGCTACATCAGACCACATACACACTGCGACATGTGCAGAAGAGAACACGTGGAAGGTGGCCCGCGCACGTATGCGATGTCCCTTCCGCGATCCACTGTCAACCGGCATCTGCGGCATGTCCCAGATATGGAACGCGGTCCACCAGGGTAGCACTTTGTGTGAGGCAATACGACAAAGTCGGAATACACGCGTCACTACATCAGACGGCTCACGCTGACCTGACCTGACCTGACCTGACCTGACCTGACTCACCGCACCACCACCCCCAGCGACCCAGGGTGACATACAATGCGTTCGTACGTTCCTCCCACACGCCTCTACGGCGTACCACAGTGCAACCTAGCTGTTATTGGGAGACGAGACAAGTAGCATCGAGCACAACATATGGAAATTGAGATTCGACACCGTTGGGCACAGCCAGCGTACGGTCACACGTATCACACTACTTCACTCTGTACGTAACGACCGATGATCGGTACAGCGTGTGGGTTACGCGTACGACATCAGCGGACAATGGACACAGACCATACCACGACGTACACTGAGGGCGTCGACATCTGAATGCAACTGAACAGCTGCGAGGCTCATTTAACACTCAAACGCCAGACCGACCAGCTTGAGAGGACAGAGACACAAAGAGGGGGACAGAGGGGGGGGGGGCGGCGATATAGTCCTATTGCAGTACAATTGACAGTGGATAGCGGGAATATGTGGAAAGTAAGCAACACTCGCAAGACATCTACATGAGGATAACAACGACACCAGAGATTCCGAGCAGTGAACTATGTTAGGCAAAGGGACAACGTGGGTTAGGTTAAGGGACAACGTGGGTTAGGTTAAGGGACAACGTGGGTTAGGTTAAGGGACAACGTGGGTTAGGTTAAGGGACAACGTGGGTTAGGTTAAGGGACAACGTGGGTTAGGTTAAGGGACAACGTGGGTTAGGTTAAGGGACGACGTGGGTTAGGTTAAGGGACGACGTGGGTTAGGTTAAGGGACAACGTGGGTTAGGTTAAGGGACAACGTGGGTTAGGTTAAGGGACAACGTGGGTTAGGTTAAGGGACAACGTGGGTTAGGTTAAGGGACAACGTGGGTTAGGTTAAGGGACAACGTGGGTTAGGTTAAGGGACAAATTGAGTTAGGTTAAGGGACAACGTGGGTTAGGTTAAGGGACAAATTGAGTTAGGTTAAGGGACAAATTGAGTTAGGTTAAGGGACAAATTGAGTTAGGTTAAGGGACAAATTGAGTTAGGTTAAGGGACAACGTGGGTTAGGTTAAGGGACAAATTGAGTTAGGTTAAGGGACAAATTGAGTTAGGTTAAGGGACAAATTGAGTTAGGTTAAGGGACAAATTGAGTTAGGTTAAGGGACAAATTGAGTTAGGTTAAGGGACAACTTGAGTTAGGTTAAGGGACAACTTGAGTTAGGTTAAGGGACAACTTGAGTTAGGTTAAGGGACAACTTGAGTTAGGTTAAGGGACAACTTGAGTTAGGTTAAGGGACAACTTGAGTTAGGTTAAGGGACAACTTGAGTTAGGTTAAGGGACAACTTGAGTTAGGTTAAGGGACAACTTGAGTTAGGTTAAGGGACAACTTGAGTTAGGTTAAGGGACAACTTGAGTTAGGTTAAGGGTCAACTTGAGTTAGGTTAAGGGACAACTTGAGTTAGGTTAAGGGACAACTTGAGTTAGGTTAAGGGATAATGTGGTACAACCAGAGTTAGGTTAAGCGATAATGTGGTACAGCCACAGTTAGGTTAAGCGATAATGTGGTACAGCCACAGTTAGGTTAAGCGATAATGTGGTACAGCCACAGTTAGGTTAAGCGATAATGTGGTACAGCCACAGTTAGGTTAAGCGATAATGTGGTACAGCCACAGTTAGGTTAAGCGATAATGTGGTACAGCCACAGTTAGGTTAAGCGATAATGTGGTACAGCCACAGTTAGGTTAAGCGATAATGTGGTACAGCCACAGTTAGGTTAAGCGATAATGTGGTACAGCCACAGTTAGGTTAAGCGATAATGTGGTACAGCCACAGTTAGGTTAAGCGATAATGTGGTACAGCCACAGTTAGGTTAAGCGATAATGTGGTACAGCCACAGTTAGGTTAAGCGATAATGTGGTACAGCCACAGTTAGGTTAAGCGATAATGTGGTACAGCCACAGTTAGGTTAAGCGATAATGTGGTACAGCCACAGTTAGGTTAAGCGATAAAGTTGGTTACATTTGGTATTGTGTGGGAAGGGGGCAGAGAGAGGGGGGGGGGGTGGATAGTGGTGGCAGTACGCGGATGCCTGAGTCACCGTCAGATACGTCACGTCGGTTCGATGCTTGTAGCAAGAGGCTGGCGGGTCTGTGTCTCTCACTTCTGCAATTTTTCATGTGGTATAACACGAGGGCGGGGGGTGATATTTGGTGCCCCTCTGTGTAGGATGTGTGTTGGTTTATCTGAGCAATGGTAGTTGTCGGAGGAGTGGGGTATTGTGCTTTTATAGGTGGACCTACTGCTCTGGTTATCATAGTGTCGACGGTGCAATGTCGCAGAGAGGATGCACTCGACATTGTCGCATTCCAGATGTTTACGTATTGTGTGTCTCCGTTGCAGGCCGAGAGTGGTGCATGTTCGAGTGTCTGGCTGACGTGCGATTCACGTTGTGTGCCCAGTCTTACAGCACGTATAGGGACATTCGCATAAATCATCTATATGTGGCCTTGCATCATTTACTAAGCAGTGCCGTGAGACGACCGAACTATTAGGAAAGTACTGATGTACCGCATAATGTTTACCTTCCACCACACAGCGAGTATCGACTCTGCCCAGCGTTGCCACCGCAGGCAGCGGTCACCGTCACCATTATGCGGCGGAACGGAACATCTATATCCTCAGAGGAGCACTCTTTGCCGCCGGGCGTCAGGTCTCGCGGCCTGCCGGCCAGCGCCCACGACGAACTTACTGCATGTATAGGGACAGCGGGAATTTGGCATACTTGATATAACTCTTCATGAGACGCAAGATATAGGGGTGGA
>NW_026061790.1:462500-465000 GCF_023897955.1 Schistocerca gregaria
AGGCAAACGGACCAGACAAGCCAATCCGATTGGTTTTGATCTAATAAAAGCGTCCCTTCCATCTCTGGTCGGGACTCTGTTTGCATGTATTAGCTCTAGAATTACCACAGTTATCCAAGTAACGTGGGTACGATCTAAGGAACCATAACTGATTTAATGAGCCATTCGCGGTTTCACCTTAATGCGGCTTGTACTGAGACATGCATGGCTTAATCTTTGAGACAAGCATATGACTACTGGCAGGATCAACCAGGGAGCTGCGTCAACTAGAGCTGAGCAGCCGGCCGCCCGGGAGTGTGTCCCGGGGGCCCGCGCGAACACGCAAGCGTCCGCTCAATTATTCTGCAAACAGGAGGAGGCCGAGCTCCCCTGCACGATACACCTCGAAACCCTCTCAGGTCCCGGCGGCGCGCAGCGCCGTCCTAGGTACTTGGTCGGTTTCGAGAGAGGCGCAATCGCCCGGAGTTAGGCGAGTAGACGGTTTTAGTGCGAACACCCTTGCTCCCAACTGAGCTTGCCGCTGCCGACAGAGGCCCGGGAGCGTGCTGTCGTGGCATTGCCGGCGGGAGACAACACGCGCCACCTATGGTGACCGGCAGCTCCAACGCCAGCGCCACACAAGGGCAAAGCCCCACTTGGGTGCAGAAGCGAACTCTCCCAGCACAGCGCACGCGCCAACACGTCCGCACAACTGCGATACAAACCACCTGCGAGAACCGCTGGGGCGACCGAGCAGCAGACGGCGTCGCGGCGCCGAGTGCCAGGCGGCGGCGCATCCTCAACGCACACAGTCCTCAATCAGACCAGCACACTGCAGATGTCCACCGCGCTTCGCACCGGGCTCGGCTGAACCAACGTTGGCCGCCAGGCGCCGCGTGCAGGGTGCGCCGCAGCGTAGCTGCACCGCCTGCCGGGCCCGTCGGCTGGCGCTCCTGCCACTCGGCGCCCCCCACCAGCCGCCTGTTGCGCGTGCGCCCACGCAGCGCGCGGCCAACACGCCGGGCGGCCCCCCTTCACCGGCCGGGAACAGTCCCACCAAGCCACCGCCGCGTATCGCTTCATACCCACATGGACCTAGTCACGTGTGTGGATGTGGCGGGTACCGCTGAAACAACCGGTTAATAGCTGTACCGATCGTCGCCATCACAGATTCACCTCCAGCGTGAACAACCGCTCAACAACGGATTTCCAGTTCATTTGCGTATCTTGGGCAGTAAACGTAGATGTCCACCTACATTTGCGAATTCAACAATTCTTGCATGCCAGGATGTCATGTGTCACGACACGCTACATCAGACCACATACACACTGCGACATGTGCAGAAGAGAACACGTGGAAGGTGGCCCGCGCACGTATGCGATGTCCCTTCCGCGATCCACTGTCAACCGGCATCTGCGGCATGTCCCAGATATGGAACGCGGTCCACCAGGGTAGCACTTTGTGTGAGGCAATACGACAAAGTCGGAATACACGCGTCACTACATCAGACGGCTCACGCTGACCTGACCTGACCTGACCTGACCTGACCTGACTCACCGCACCACCACCCCCAGCGACCCAGGGTGACATACAATGCGTTCGTACGTTCCTCCCACACGCCTCTACGGCGTACCACAGTGCAACCTAGCTGTTATTGGGAGACGAGACAAGTAGCATCGAGCACAACATATGGAAATTGAGATTCGACACCGTTGGGCACAGCCAGCGTACGGTCACACGTATCACACTACTTCACTCTGTACGTAACGACCGATGATCGGTACAGCGTGTGGGTTACGCGTACGACATCAGCGGACAATGGACACAGACCATACCACGACGTACACTGAGGGCGTCGACATCTGAATGCAACTGAACAGCTGCGAGGCTCATTTAACACTCAAACGCCAGACCGACCAGCTTGAGAGGACAGAGACACAAAGAGGGGGACAGAGGGGGGGGGGGGGCGGCGATATAGTCCTATTGCAGTACAATTGACAGTGGATAGCGGGAATATGTGGAAAGTAAGCAACACTCGCAAGACATCTACATGAGGATAACAACGACACCAGAGATTCCGAGCAGTGAACTATGTTAGGCAAAGGGACAACGTGGGTTAGGTTAAGGGACAACGTGGGTTAGGTTAAGGGACAACGTGGGTTAGGTTAAGGGACAACGTGGGTTAGGTTAAGGGACAACGTGGGATAGGTTAAGGGACAACGTGGGTTAGGTTAAGGGACAACGTGGGTTAGGTTAAGGGACAACGTGGGTTAGGTTAAGGGACAACGTGGGTTAGGTTAAGGGACAACGTGGGTTAGGTTAAGGGACAACGTGGGTTAGGTTAAGGGACAACGTGGGTTAGGTTAAGGGACAACGTGGGTTAGGTTAAGGGACAACGTGGGTTAGGTTAAGGGACAACGTGGGTTAGGTTAAGGGACAACGTGGGTTAGGTTAAGGGACAAATTGAGTTAGGTTAAGGGACAACGTGGGTTAGGTTAAGGGACAAATTGAGTTAGGTTA
>NW_026061790.1:472500-477500 GCF_023897955.1 Schistocerca gregaria
TATTTTTTTGTGTCCAACGGCCTCACAGCCGATGGGCGTCGTACGGCTCCACACCGGAGCGGACAGGCACTCGGGCGAACGTCATTCAAAACCGGCGCCAGGCGCCAGGTACCGCAGGCCAGCCGCTCCAGAGCTTCAGCGCTCGTACCACACAACAACAACACTTCCGCTAGTTTTGAGAGGCACGCGTGGTTCCGCACGCGGCGCACGGCCACTGCCGTACAGGTAGCGTGTTGCGCGACACGACACGCACATCGAAAGACATGCAGTCTAGTCGGTAATGATCCTTCCGCAGGTTCACCTACGGAAACCTTGTTACGACTTTTACTTCCTCTAAATGATCAAGTTTGGTCATCTTTCCGGTAGCATCGGCAACGACAGAGTCGATGCCGCGTACCAGTCCGAAGACCTCACTAAATCATTCAATCGGTAGTAGCGACGGGCGGTGTGTACAAAGGGCAGGGACGTAATCAACGCGAGCTTATGACTCGCGCTTACTGGGAATTCCTCGTTCATGGGGAACAATTGCAAGCCCCAATCCCTAGCACGAAGGAGGTTCAGCGGGTTACCCCGACCTTTCGGCCTAGGAAGACACGCTGATTCCTTCAGTGTAGCGCGCGTGCGGCCCAGAACATCTAAGGGCATCACAGACCTGTTATTGCTCAATCTCGTGCGGCTAGAAGCCGCCTGTCCCTCTAAGAAGAAAAGTAATCGCTGACAGCACGAAGGATGTCACGCGACTAGTTAGCAGGCTAGAGTCTCGTTCGTTATCGGAATTAACCAGACAAATCGCTCCACCAACTAAGAACGGCCATGCACCACCACCCACCGAATCAAGAAAGAGCTATCAATCTGTCAATCCTTCCGGTGTCCGGGCCTGGTGAGGTTTCCCGTGTTGAGTCAAATTAAGCCGCAGGCTCCACTCCTGGTGGTGCCCTTCCGTCAATTCCTTTAAGTTTCAGCTTTGCAACCATACTTCCCCCGGAACCCAAAAGCTTTGGTTTCCCGGAGGCTGCCCGCCGAGTCATCGGAGGAACTGCGGCGGATCGCTGGCTGGCATCGTTTATGGTTAGAACTAGGGCGGTATCTGATCGCCTTCGAACCTCTAACTTTCGTTCTTGATTAATGAAAACATACTTGGCAAATGCTTTCGCTTCTGTTCGTCTTGCGACGATCCAAGAATTTCACCTCTAACGTCGCAATACGAATGCCCCCGCCTGTCCCTATTAATCATTACCTCGGGTTCCGAAAACCAACAAAATAGAACCGAGGTCCTATTCCATTATTCCATGCACACAGTATTCAGGCGGGCTTGCCTGCTTTAAGCACTCTAATTTGTTCAAAGTAAACGTGCCGGCCCACCGAGACACTCAACAAAGAGCACCCTGGTAGGATTTAAACGGGGTCCGCCTCGGGACGCGAAAGCACCCCTTCGGCTCGCCCCACCGGCAGGACGTCCCACGATACATGCCAGTTAAACACCGACGGGCGGTGAACCAACAGCGTGGGACACAAATCCAACTACGAGCTTTTTAACCGCAACAACTTTAATATACGCTATTGGAGCTGGAATTACCGCGGCTGCTGGCACCAGACTTGCCCTCCAATAGATACTCGTTAAAGGATTTAAAGTGTACTCATTCCGATTACGGGGCCTCGGATGAGTCCCGTATCGTTATTTTTCGTCACTACCTCCCCGTGCCGGGAGTGGGTAATTTGCGCGCCTGCTGCCTTCCTTGGATGTGGTAGCCGTTTCTCAGGCTCCCTCTCCGGAATCGAACCCTGATTCCCCGTTACCCGTTACAACCATGGTAGGCGCAGAACCTACCATCGACAGTTGATAAGGCAGACATTTGAAAGATGCGTCGCCGGTACGAGGACCGTGCGATCAGCCCAAAGTTATTCAGAGTCACCAAGGCAAACGGACCAGACAAGCCAATCCGATTGGTTTTGATCTAATAAAAGCGTCCCTTCCATCTCTGGTCGGGACTCTGTTTGCATGTATTAGCTCTAGAATTACCACAGTTATCCAAGTAACGTGGGTACGATCTAAGGAACCATAACTGATTTAATGAGCCATTCGCGGTTTCACCTTAATGCGGCTTGTACTGAGACATGCATGGCTTAATCTTTGAGACAAGCATAAGACTACTGGCAGGATCAACCAGGGAGCTGCGTCAACTAGAGCTGAGCAGCCGGCCGCCCGGGAGTGTGTCCCGGGGGCCCGCGCGAACACGCAAGCGTCCGCTCAATTATTCTGCAAACAGGAGGAGGCCGAGCTCCCCTGCACGATACACCTCGAAACCCTCTCAGGTCCCGGCGGCGCGCAGCGCCGTCCTAGGTACTTGGTCGGTTTCGAGAGAGGCGCAATCGCCCGGAGTTAGGCGAGTAGACGGTTTTAGTGCGAACACCCTTGCTCCCAACTGAGCTTGCCGCTGCCGACAGAGGCCCGGGAGCGTGCTGTCGTGGCATTGCCGGCGGGAGACAACACGCGCCACCTATGGTGACCGGCAGCTCCAACGCCAGCGCCACACAAGGGCAAAGCCCCACTTGGGTGCAGAAGCGAACTCTCCCAGCACAGCGCACGCGCCAACACGTCCGCACAACTGCGATACAAACCACCTGCGAGAACCGCTGGGGCGACCGAGCAGCAGACGGCGTCGCGGCGCCGAGTGCCAGGCGGCGGCGCATCCTCAACGCACACAGTCCTCAATCAGACCAGCACACTGCAGATGTCCACCGCGCTTCGCACCGGGCTCGGCTGAACCAACTTTGGCCGCCAGGCGCCGCGTGCAGGGTGCGCCGCAGCGTAGCTGCACCGCCTGCCGGGCCCGTCGGCTGGCGCTCCTGCCACTCGGCGCCCCCCACCAGCCGCCTGTTGCGCGTGCGCCCACGCAGCGCGCGGCCAACACGCCGGGCGGCCCCCCTTCACCGGCCGGGAACAGTCCCACCAAGCCACCGCCGCGTATCGCTTCATACCCACATGGACCTAGTCACGTGTGTGGATGTGGCGGGTACCGCTGAAACAACCGGTTAATAGCTGTACCGATCGTCGCCATCACAGATTCACCTCCAGCGTGAACAACCGCTCAACAACGGATTTCCAGTTCATTTGCGTATCTTGGGCAGTAAATGTAGATGTCCACCTACATTTGCGAATTCAACAATTCTTGCATGCCAGGATGTCATGTGTCACGACACGCTACATCAGACCACATACACACTGCGACATGTGCAGAAGAGAACACGTGGAAGGTGGCCCGCGCACGTATGCGATGTCCCTTCCGCGATCCACTGTCAACCGGCATCTGCGGCATGTCCCAGATATGGAACGCGGTCCACCAGGGTAGCACTTTGTGTGAGGCAATACGACAAAGTCGGAATACACGCGTCACTACATCAGACGGCTCACGCTGACCTGACCTGACCTGACCTGACCTGACCTGACTCACCGCACCACCACCCCCAGCGACCCAGGGTGACATACAATGCGTTCGTACGTTCCTCCCACACGCCTCTACGGCGTACCACAGTGCAACCTAGCTGTTATTGGGAGACGAGACAAGTAGCATCGAGCACAACATATGGAAATTGAGATTCGACACCGTTGGGCACAGCCAGCGTACGGTCACACGTATCACACTACTTCACTCTGTACGTAACGACCGATGATCGGTACAGCGTGTGGGTTACGCGTACGACATCAGCGGACAATGGACACAGACCATACCACGACGTACACTGAGGGCGTCGACATCTGAATGCAACTGAACAGCTGCGAGGCTCATTTAACACTCAAACGCCAGACCGACCAGCTTGAGAGGACAGAGACACAAAGAGGGGGACAGAGGGGGGGGGGGGCGGCGATATAGTCCTATTGCAGTACAATTGACAGTGGATAGCGGGAATATGTGGAAAGTAAGCAACACTCGCAAGACATCTACATGAGGATAACAACGACACCAGAGATTCCGAGCAGTGAACTATGTTAGGCAAAGGGACAACGTGGGTTAGGTTAAGGGACAACGTGGGTTAGGTTAAGGGACAACGTGGGTTAGGTTAAGGGACAACGTGGGTTAGGTTAAGGGACAACGTGGGTTAGGTTAAGGGACAACGTGGGTTAGGTTAAGGGACAACGTGGGTTAGGTTAAGGGACAACGTGGGTTAGGTTAAGGGACAACGTGGGTTAGGTTAAGGGACAACGTGGGTTAGGTTAAGGGACAACGTGGGTTAGGTTAAGGGACAACGTGGGTTAGGTTAAGGGACAACGTGGGTTAGGTTAAGGGACAACGTGGGTTAGGTTAAGGGACAAATTGAGTTAGGTTAAGGGACAACGTGGGTTAGGTTAAGGGACAAATTGAGTTAGGTTAAGGGACAAATTGAGTTAGGTTAAGGGACAAATTGAGTTAGGTTAAGGGACAAATTGAGTTAGGTTAAGGGACAACGTGGGTTAGGTTAAGGGACAAATTGAGTTAGGTTAAGGGACAAATTGAGTTAGGTTAAGGGACAAATTGAGTTAGGTTAAGGGACAAATTGAGTTAGGTTAAGGGACAAATTGAGTTAGGTTAAGGGACAAATTGAGTTAGGTTAAGGGACAACTTGAGTTAGGTTAAGGGACAACTTGAGTTAGGTTAAGGGACAACTTGAGTTAGGTTAAGGGACAACTTGAGTTAGGTTAAGGGACAACTTGAGTTAGGTTAAGGGACAACTTGAGTTAGGTTAAGGGACAACTTGAGTTAGGTTAAGGGACAACTTGAGTTAGGTTAAGGGACAACTTGAGTTAGGTTAAGGGTCAACTTGAGTTAGGTTAAGGGACAACTTGAGTTAGGTTAAGGGACAACTTGAGTTAGGTTAAGGGACAACTTGAGTTAGGTTAAGGGTTAATGTGGTACAACCAGAGTTAGGTTAAGCGATAATGTGGTACAGCCACAGTTAGGTTAAGCGATAATGTGGTACAGCCACAGTTAGGTTAAGCGATAATGTGGTACAGCCACAGTTAG
>NW_026061790.1:482500-490000 GCF_023897955.1 Schistocerca gregaria
CAGCTACTAGATGGTTCGATTAGTCTTTCGCCCCTATACCCAGCTCCGACGATCGATTTGCACGTCAGAATCGCTACGGACCTCCATCAGGGTTTCCCCTGACTTCGTCCTGGCCAGGCATAGTTCACCATCTTTCGGGTCCCAACGTGTACGCTCTAGGTGCGCCTCACCTCGCAATGAGGACGAGACGCCCCGGGAGTGCGGAGGCCGCCGCCCCGTGAAGGGCGGGGAAGCCCCATCCTCCCTCGGCCCGCGCAAGGCGAGACCTTCACTTTCATTACGCCTTTAGGTTTCGTACAGCCCAATGACTCGCGCACATGTTAGACTCCTTGGTCCGTGTTTCAAGACGGGTCGTGAAATTGTCCAAAGCTGAAGCGCCGCTGACGGGAGCGATTATTCCGCCCGAGAGCATCCCGAGCCAACAGCGGCGCGGGTCCGGGGCCGGGCCAGGTAGGTCCGTCATCCGGGAAGAACCGCGCGCGCTTGCCGGGAGCCCGAGCGCCCAAAGGGGCGAATCGACTCCTCCAGATATACCGCCGAGCAGCCAGCCAGGACACCGGGGCTCTGCCCAACAGACGCGAACCGAGGCCCGCGGAAGGACAGGCTGCGCACCCGGGCCGTAGGCCGGCACCCAGCGGGTCGCGACGTCCTACTAGGGGAGAAGTGCGGCCCACCGCACACCGGAACGGCCCCACCCCGCGGCGAGTGGAAAGGCAACCGGACACGACCCCGCCGCGGATTGCTCCGCGCGGGCGGCCGGCCCCATCTGCCGAGGGCGGGGGCCAGTGGCCGGATGGGCGTGAATCTCACCCGTTCGACCTTTCGGACTTCTCACGTTTACCCCAGAACGGTTTCACGTACTTTTGAACTCTCTCTTCAAAGTTCTTTTCAACTTTCCCTCACGGTACTTGTTCGCTATCGGTCTCGTGGTCATATTTAGTCTCAGATGGAGTTTACCACCCACTTGGAGCTGCACTCTCAAGCAACCCGACTCGAAGGAGAGGTCCCGCCGACGCTCGCACCGGCCGCTACGGGCCTGGCACCCTCTACGGGCCGTGGCCTCATTCAAGTTGGACTTGGGCTCGGCGCGAGGCGTCGGGGTAGTGGACCCTCCCAAACACCACATGCCACGACAGGCGGCAGCCTGCGGGGTTCGGTGCTGGACTCTTCCCTGTTCGCTCGCCGCTACTGGGGGAATCCTTGTTAGTTTCTTTTCCTCCGCTTAGTAATATGCTTAAATTCAGCGGGTAGTCTCGCCTGCTCTGAGGTCGTTGTACGAGGTGTCGCACGCCACACCGCCAGCCGGCTGTGCACGCTACCGAGAAAGTACCGGTATGCGAACCGCCAGGCGACGGGCGCGCATCGCACGTTTAAGGAGACGCGGCCGGCCACACAGGCGACCACGACACTCCCACGTCTCCGAAGCGGGACAAACGCCGCGCGCTTCAGTATACGTAGCCGACCCTCAGCCAGACGTGGCCCGGGAACGGAATCCATGGACCGCAATGTGCGTTCGAAACGTCGATGTTCATGTGTCCTGCAGTTCACATGTCGACGCGCAATTTGCTGCGTTCTTCATCGACCCACGAGCCGAGTGATCCACCGTCCTGGGTGATCTTTTCCTTTTCAGTCTCCCACTGTCTCTTTCAAGACAGTAGCATTTGCGGGACTGAGGCGTCTGACGGCCCCTGTTCCACTATTTTTTTGTGTCCAACGGCCTCACAGCCGATGGGCGTCGTACGGCTCCACACCGGAGCGGACAGGCACTCGGGCGAACGTCATTCAAAACCGGCGCCAGGCGCCAGGTACCGCAGGCCAGCCGCTCCAGAGCTTCAGCGCTCGTACCACACAACAACAACACTTCCGCTAGTTTTGAGAGGCACGCGTGGTTCCGCACGCGGCGCACGGCCACTGCCGTACAGGTAGCGTGTTGCGCGACACGACACGCACATCGAAAGACATGCAGTCTAGTCGGTAATGATCCTTCCGCAGGTTCACCTACGGAAACCTTGTTACGACTTTTACTTCCTCTAAATGATCAAGTTTGGTCATCTTTCCGGTAGCATCGGCAACGACAGAGTCGATGCCGCGTACCAGTCCGAAGACCTCACTAAATCATTCAATCGGTAGTAGCGACGGGCGGTGTGTACAAAGGGCAGGGACGTAATCAACGCGAGCTTATGACTCGCGCTTACTGGGAATTCCTCGTTCATGGGGAACAATTGCAAGCCCCAATCCCTAGCACGAAGGAGGTTCAGCGGGTTACCCCGACCTTTCGGCCTAGGAAGACACGCTGATTCCTTCAGTGTAGCGCGCGTGCGGCCCAGAACATCTAAGGGCATCACAGACCTGTTATTGCTCAATCTCGTGCGGCTAGAAGCCGCCTGTCCCTCTAAGAAGAAAAGTAATCGCTGACAGCACGAAGGATGTCACGCGACTAGTTAGCAGGCTAGAGTCTCGTTCGTTATCGGAATTAACCAGACAAATCGCTCCACCAACTAAGAACGGCCATGCACCACCACCCACCGAATCAAGAAAGAGCTATCAATCTGTCAATCCTTCCGGTGTCCGGGCCTGGTGAGGTTTCCCGTGTTGAGTCAAATTAAGCCGCAGGCTCCACTCCTGGTGGTGCCCTTCCGTCAATTCCTTTAAGTTTCAGCTTTGCAACCATACTTCCCCCGGAACCCAAAAGCTTTGGTTTCCCGGAGGCTGCCCGCCGAGTCATCGGAGGAACTGCGGCGGATCGCTGGCTGGCATCGTTTATGGTTAGAACTAGGGCGGTATCTGATCGCCTTCGAACCTCTAACTTTCGTTCTTGATTAATGAAAACATACTTGGCAAATGCTTTCGCTTCTGTTCGTCTTGCGACGATCCAAGAATTTCACCTCTAACGTCGCAATACGAATGCCCCCGCCTGTCCCTATTAATCATTACCTCGGGTTCCGAAAACCAACAAAATAGAACCGAGGTCCTATTCCATTATTCCATGCACACAGTATTCAGGCGGGCTTGCCTGCTTTAAGCACTCTAATTTGTTCAAAGTAAACGTGCCGGCCCACCGAGACACTCAACAAAGAGCACCCTGGTAGGATTTAAACGGGGTCCGCCTCGGGACGCGAAAGCACCCCTTCGGCTCGCCCCACCGGCAGGACGTCCCACGATACATGCCAGTTAAACACCGACGGGCGGTGAACCAACAGCGTGGGACACAAATCCAACTACGAGCTTTTTAACCGCAACAACTTTAATATACGCTATTGGAGCTGGAATTACCGCGGCTGCTGGCACCAGACTTGCCCTCCAATAGATACTCGTTAAAGGATTTAAAGTGTACTCATTCCGATTACGGGGCCTCGGATGAGTCCCGTATCGTTATTTTTCGTCACTACCTCCCCGTGCCGGGAGTGGGTAATTTGCGCGCCTGCTGCCTTCCTTGGATGTGGTAGCCGTTTCTCAGGCTCCCTCTCCGGAATCGAACCCTGATTCCCCGTTACCCGTTACAACCATGGTAGGCGCAGAACCTACCATCGACAGTTGATAAGGCAGACATTTGAAAGATGCGTCGCCGGTACGAGGACCGTGCGATCAGCCCAAAGTTATTCAGAGTCACCAAGGCAAACGGACCAGACAAGCCAATCCGATTGGTTTTGATCTAATAAAAGCGTCCCTTCCATCTCTGGTCGGGACTCTGTTTGCATGTATTAGCTCTAGAATTACCACAGTTATCCAAGTAACGTGGATACGATCTAAGGAACCATAACTGATTTAATGAGCCATTCGCGGTTTCACCTTAATGCGGCTTGTACTGAGACATGCATGGCTTAATCTTTGAGACAAGCATATGACTACTGGCAGGATCAACCAGGGAGCTGCGTCAACTAGAGCTGAGCAGCCGGCCGCCCGGGAGTGTGTCCCGGGGGCCCGCGCGAACACGCAAGCGTCCGCTCAATTATTCTGCAAACAGGAGGAGGCCGAGCTCCCCTGCACGATACACCTCGAAACCCTCTCAGGTCCCGGCGGCGCGCAGCGCCGTCCTAGGTACTTGGTCGGTTTCGAGAGAGGCGCAATCGCCCGGAGTTAGGCGAGTAGACGGTTTTAGTGCGAACACCCTTGCTCCCAACTGAGCTTGCCGCTGCCGACAGAGGCCCGGGAGCGTGCTGTCGTGGCATTGCCGGCGGGAGACAACACGCGCCACCTATGGTGACCGGCAGCTCCAACGCCAGCGCCACACAAGGGCAAAGCCCCACTTGGGTGCAGAAGCGAACTCTCCCAGCACAGCGCACGCGCCAACACGTCCGCACAACTGCGATACAAACCACCTGCGAGAACCGCTGGGGCGACCGAGCAGCAGACGGCGTCGCGGCGCCGAGTGCCAGGCGGCGGCGCATCCTCAACGCACACAGTCCTCAATCAGACCAGCACACTGCAGATGTCCACCGCGCTTCGCACCGGGCTCGGCTGAACCAACTTTGGCCGCCAGGCGCCGCGTGCAGGGTGCGCCGCAGCGTAGCTGCACCGCCTGCCGGGCCCGTCGGCTGGCGCTCCTGCCACTCGGCGCCCCCCACCAGCCGCCTGTTGCGCGTGCGCCCACGCAGCGCGCGGCCAACACGCCGGGCGGCCCCCCTTCACCGGCCGGGAACAGTCCCACCAAGCCACCGCCGCGTATCGCTTCATACCCACATGGACCTAGTCACGTGTGTGGATGTGGCGGGTACCGCTGAAACAACCGGTTAATAGCTGTACCGATCGTCGCCATCACAGATTCACCTCCAGCGTGAACAACCGCTCAACAACGGATTTCCAGTTCATTTGCGTATCTTGGGCAGTAAACGTAGATGTCCACCTACATTTGCGAATTCAACAATTCTTGCATGCCAGGATGTCATGTGTCACGACACGCTACATCAGACCACATACACACTGCGACATGTGCAGAAGAGAACACATGGAAGGTGGCCCGCGCACGTATGCGATGTCCCTTCCGCGATCCACTGTCAACCGGCATCTGCGGCATGTCCCAGATATGGAACGCGGTCCACCAGGGTAGCACTTTGTGTGAGGCAATACGACAAAGTCGGAATACACGCGTCACTACATCAGACGGCTCACGCTGACCTGACCTGACCTGACCTGACCTGACCTGACTCACCGCACCACCACCCCCAGCGACCCAGGGTGACATACAATGCGTTCGTACGTTCCTCCCACACGCCTCTACGGCGTACCACAGTGCAACCTAGCTGTTATTGGGAGACGAGACAAGTAGCATCGAGCACAACATATGGAAATTGAGATTCGACACCGTTGGGCACAGCCAGCGTACGGTCACACGTATCACACTACTTCACTCTGTACGTAACGACCGATGATCGGTACAGCGTGTGGGTTACGCGTACGACATCAGCGGACAATGGACACAGACCATACCACGACGTACACTGAGGGCGTCGACATCTGAATGCAACTGAACAGCTGCGAGGCTCATTTAACACTCAAACGCCAGACCGACCAGCTTGAGAGGACAGAGACACAAAGAGGGGGACAGAGGGGGGGGGGGGCGGCGATATAGTCCTATTGCAGTACAATTGACAGTGGATAGCGGGAATATGTGGAAAGTAAGCAACACTCGCAAGACATCTACATGAGGATAACAACGACACCAGAGATTCCGAGCAGTGAACTATGTTAGGCAAAGGGACAACGTGGGTTAGGTTAAGGGACAACGTGGGTTAGGTTAAGGGACAACGTGGGTTAGGTTAAGGGACAACGTGGGTTAGGTTAAGGGACAACGTGGGTTAGGTTAAGGGACAACGTGGGTTAGGTTAAGGGACAACGTGGGTTAGGTTAAGGGACAACGTGGGTTAGGTTAAGGGACAACGTGGGTTAGGTTAAGGGACAACGTGGGTTAGGTTAAGGGACAACGTGGGTTAGGTTAAGGGACAAATTGAGTTAGGTTAAGGGACAACGTGGGTTAGGTTAAGGGACAAATTGAGTTAGGTTAAGGGACAAATTGAGTTAGGTTAAGGGACAAATTGAGTTAGGTTAAGGGACAAATTGAGTTAGGTTAAGGGACAACGTGGGTTAGGTTAAGGGACAAATTGAGTTAGGTTAAGGGACAAATTGAGTTAGGTTAAGGGACAAATTGAGTTAGGTTAAGGGACAAATTGAGTTAGGTTAAGGGACAAATTGAGTTAGGTTAAGGGACAAATTGAGTTAGGTTAAGGGACAACTTGAGTTAGGTTAAGGGACAACTTGAGTTAGGTTAAGGGACAACTTGAGTTAGGTTAAGGGACAACTTGAGTTAGGTTAAGGGACAACTTGAGTTAGGTTAAGGGACAACTTGAGTTAGGTTAAGGGACAACTTGAGTTAGGTTAAGGGACAACTTGAGTTAGGTTAAGGGACAACTTGAGTTAGGTTAAGGGACAACTTGAGTTAGGTTAAGGGTCAACTTGAGTAAGGTTAAGGGACAACTTGAGTTAGGTTAAGGGACAACTTGAGTTAGGTTAAGGGACAACTTGAGTTAGGTTAAGGGACAACTTGAGTTAGGTTAAGGGACAACTTGAGTTAGGTTAAGGGATAATGTGGTACAACCAGAGTTAGGTTAAGCGATAATGTGGTACAGCCACAGTTAGGTTAAGCGATAATGTGGTACAGCCACAGTTAGGTTAAGCGATAATGTGGTACAGCCACAGTTAGGTTAAGCGATAATGTGGTACAGCCACAGTTAGGTTAAGCGATAATGTGGTACAGCCACAGTTAGGTTAAGCGATAATGTGGTACAGCCACAGTTAGGTTAAGCGATAATGTGGTACAGCCACAGTTAGGTTAAGCGATAATGTGGTACAGCCACAGTTAGGTTAAGCGATAATGTGGTACAGCCACAGTTAGGTTAAGCGATAATGTGGTACAGCCACAGTTAGGTTAAGCGATAATGTGGTACAGCCACAGTTAGGTTAAGCGATAATGTGGTACAGCCACAGTTAGGTTAAGCGATAATGTGGTACAGCCACAGTTAGGTTAAGCGATAATGTGGTACAGCCACAGTTAGGTTAAGCGATAATGTGGTACAGCCACAGTTAGGTTAAGCGATAATGTGGTACAGCCACAGTTAGGTTAAGCGATAAAGTTGGTTACATTTGGTATTGTGTGGGAAGGGGGCAGAGAGAGGGGGGGGGGGGGTGGATAGTGGTGGCAGTACGCAGATGCCTGAGTCACCGTCAGATACGTCACGTCGGTTCGATGCTTGTAGCAAGAGGCTGGCGGGTCTGTGTCTCTCACTTCTGCAATTTTTCATGTGGTATAACACGAGGGCGGGGGGTGATATTTGGTGCCCCTCTGTGTAGGATGTGTGTTGGTTTATCTGAGCAATGGTAGTTGTCGGAGGAGTGGGGTATTGTGCTTTTATAGGTGGACCTACTGCTCTGGTTATCATAGTGTCGACGGTGCAATGTCGCAGAGAGGATGCACTCGACATTGTCGCATTCCAGATGTTTACGTAT
>NW_026061790.1:500000-502500 GCF_023897955.1 Schistocerca gregaria
AGCAGTGAACTATGTTAGGCAAAGGGACAACGTGGGTTAGGTTAAGGGACAACGTGGGTTAGGTTAAGGGACAACGTGGGTTAGGTTAAGGGACAACGTGGGTTAGGTTAAGGGACAACGTGGGTTAGGTTAAGGGACAACGTGGGTTAGGTTAAGGGACAACGTGGGTTAGGTTAAGGGACAACGTGGGTTAGGTTAAGGGACAACGTGGGTTAGGTTAAGGGACAACGTGGGTTAGGTTAAGGGACAACGTGGGTTAGGTTAAGGGACAACGTGGGTTAGGTTAAGGGACAACGTGGGTTAGGTTAAGGGACAAATTGAGTTACGTTAAGGGACAACGTGGGTTAGGTTAAGGGACAAATTGAGTTAGGTTAAGGGACAAATTGAGTTAGGTTAAGGGACAAATTGAGTTAGGTTAAGGGACAAATTGAGTTAGGTTAAGGGACAACGTGGGTTAGGTTAAGGGACAAATTGAGTTAGGTTAAGGGACAAATTGAGTTAGGTTAAGGGACAAATTGAGTTAGGTTAAGGGACAAATTGAGTTAGGTTAAGGGACAAATTGAGTTAGGTTAAGGGACAAATTGAGTTAGGTTAAGGGACAACTTGAGTTAGGTTAAGGGACAACTTGAGTTAGGTTAAGGGACAACTTGAGTTAGGTTAAGGGACAACTTGAGTTAGGTTAAGGGACAACTTGAGTTAGGTTAAGGGACAACTTGAGTTAGGTTAAGGGACAACTTGAGTTAGGTTAAGGGACAACTTGAGTTAGGTTAAGGGACAACTTGAGTTAGGTTAAGGGACAACTTGAGTTAGGTTAAGGGACAACTTGAGTTAGGTTAAGGGACAACTTGAGTTAGGTTAAGGGACAACTTGAGTTAGGTTAAGGGACAACTTGAGTTAGGTTAAGGGACAACTTGAGTTAGGTTAAGGGATAATGTGGTACAACCAGAGTTAGGTTAAGCGATAATGTGGTACAGCCACAGTTAGGTTAAGCGATAATGTGGTACAGCCACAGTTAGGTTAAGCGATAATGTGGTACAGCCACAGTTAGGTTAAGCGATAATGTGGTACAGCCACAGTTAGGTTAAGCGATAATGTGGTACAGCCACAGTTAGGTTAAGCGATAATGTGGTACAGCCACAGTTAGGTTAAGCGATAATGTGCTACAGCCACAGTAGGTTAAGCGATAATGTGGTACAGCCACAGTTAGGTTAAGCGATAATGTGGTACAGCCACAGTTAGGTTAAGCGATAATGTGGTACAGCCACAGTTAGGTTAAGCGATAATGTGGTACAGCCACAGTTAGGTTAAGCGATAATGTGGTACAGCCACAGTTAGGTTAAGCGATAATGTGGTACAGCCACAGTTAGGTTAAGCGATAATGTGGTACAGCCACAGTTAGGTTAAGCGATAATGTGGTACAGCCACAGTTAGGTTAAGCGATAATGTGGTACAGCCACAGTTAGGTTAAGCGATAATGTGGTACAGCCACAGTTAGGTTAAGCGATAATGTGGTACAGCCACAGTTAGGTTAAGCGATAATGTGGTACAGCCACAGTTAGGTTAAGCGATAATGTGGTACAGCCACAGTTAGGTTAAGCGATAAAGTTGGTTACATTTGGTATTGTGTGGGAAGGGGGCAGAGAGAGGGGGGGGGGTGGATAGTGGTGGCAGTACGCGGATGCCTGAGTCACCGTCAGATACGTCACGTCGGTTCGATGCTTGTAGCAAGAGGCTGGCGGGTCTGTGTCTCTCACTTCTGCAATTTTTCATGTGGTATAACACGAGGGCGGGGGGTGATATTTGGTGCCCCTCTGTGTAGGATGTGTGTTGGTTTATCTGAGCAATGGTAGTTGTCGGAGGAGTGGGGTATTGTGCTTTTATAGGTGGACCTACTGCTCTGGTTATCATAGTGTCGACGGTGCAATGTCGCAGAGAGGATGCACTCGACATTGTCGCATTCCAGATGTTTACGTATTGTGTGTCTCCGTTGCAGGCCGAGAGTGGTGCATGTTCGAGTGTCTGGCTGACGTGCGATTCACGTTGTGTGCCCAGTCTTACAGCACGTATAGGGACATTCGCATAAATCATCTATATGTGGCCTTGCATCATTTACTAAGCAGTGCCGTGAGACGACCGAACTATTAGGAAAGTACTGATGTACCGCATAATGTTTACCTTCCACCACACAGCGAGTATCGACTCTGCCCAGCGTTGCCACCGCAGGCAGCGGTCACCGTCACCATTATGCGGCGGAACGGAACATCTATATCCTCAGAGGAGCACTCTTTGCCGCCGGGCGTCAGGTCTCGCGGCCTGCCGGCCAGCGCCCACGACGAACTTACTGCATGTATAGGGACAGCGGGAATTTGGCATACTTGATATAACTCTTCATGAGACGCAAGATATAGGGGTGGATTGCAACTTACGACTGCGAGAAAAGTCCGCCGTTCATCCGCCGGAGTTGCGATTTCGGCGGGGCACGTACGGTCGCGGGTGGAGC
>NW_026061790.1:507500-512500 GCF_023897955.1 Schistocerca gregaria
ATCCTTGTTAGTTTCTTTTCCTCCGCTTAGTAATATGCTTAAATTCAGCGGGTAGTCTCGCCTGCTCTGAGGTCGTTGTACGAGGTGTCGCACGCCACACCGCCAGCCGGCTGTGCACGCTACCGAGAAAGTACCGGTATGCGAACCGCCAGGCGACGGGCGCGCATCGCACGTTTAAGGAGACGCGGCCGGCCACACAGGCGACCACGACACTCCCACGTCTCCGAAGCGGGACAAACGCCGCGCGCTTCAGTATACGTAGCCGACCCTCAGCCAGACGTGGCCCGGGAACGGAATCCATGGACCGCAATGTGCGTTCGAAACGTCGATGTTCATGTGTCCTGCAGTTCACATGTCGACGCGCAATTTGCTGCGTTCTTCATCGACCCACGAGCCGAGTGATCCACCGTCCTGGGTGATCTTTTCCTTTTCAGTCTCCCACTGTCTCTTTCAAGACAGTAGCATTTGCGGGACTGAGGCGTCTGACGGCCCCTGTTCCACTATTTTTTTTGTGTCCAACGGCCTCACAGCCGATGGGCGTCGTACGGCTCCACACCGGAGCGGACAGGCACTCGGGCGAACGTCATTCAAAACCGGCGCCAGGCGCCAGGTACCGCAGGCCAGCCGCTCCAGAGCTTCAGCGCTCGTACCACACAACAACAACACTTCCGCTAGTTTTGAGAGGCACGCGTGGTTCCGCACGCGGCGCACGGCCACTGCCGTACAGGTAGCGTGTTGCGCGACACGACACGCACATCGAAAGACATGCAGTCTAGTCGGTAATGATCCTTCCGCAGGTTCACCTACGGAAACCTTGTTACGACTTTTACTTCCTCTAAATGATCAAGTTTGGTCATCTTTCCGGTAGCATCGGCAACGACAGAGTCGATGCCGCGTACCAGTCCGAAGACCTCACTAAATCATTCAATCGGTAGTAGCGACGGGCGGTGTGTACAAAGGGCAGGGACGTAATCAACGCGAGCTTATGACTCGCGCTTACTGGGAATTCCTCGTTCATGGGGAACAATTGCAAGCCCCAATCCCTAGCACGAAGGAGGTTCAGCGGGTTACCCCGACCTTTCGGCCTAGGAAGACACGCTGATTCCTTCAGTGTAGCGCGCGTGCGGCCCAGAACATCTAAGGGCATCACAGACCTGTTATTGCTCAATCTCGTGCGGCTAGAAGCCGCCTGTCCCTCTAAGAAGAAAAGTAATCGCTGACAGCACGAAGGATGTCACGCGACTAGTTAGCAGGCTAGAGTCTCGTTCGTTATCGGAATTAACCAGACAAATCGCTCCACCAACTAAGAACGGCCATGCACCACCACCCACCGAATCAAGAAAGAGCTATCAATCTGTCAATCCTTCCGGTGTCCGGGCCTGGTGAGGTTTCCCGTGTTGAGTCAAATTAAGCCGCAGGCTCCACTCCTGGTGGTGCCCTTCCGTCAATTCCTTTAAGTTTCAGCTTTGCAACCATACTTCCCCCGGAACCCAAAAGCTTTGGTTTCCCGGAGGCTGCCCGCCGAGTCATCGGAGGAACTGCGGCGGATCGCTGGCTGGCATCGTTTATGGTTAGAACTAGGGCGGTATCTGATCGCCTTCGAACCTCTAACTTTCGTTCTTGATTAATGAAAACATACTTGGCAAATGCTTTCGCTTCTGTTCGTCTTGCGACGATCCAAGAATTTCACCTCTAACGTCGCAATACGAATGCCCCCGCCTGTCCCTATTAATCATTACCTCGGGTTCCGAAAACCAACAAAATAGAACCGAGGTCCTATTCCATTATTCCATGCACACAGTATTCAGGCGGGCTTGCCTGCTTTAAGCACTCTAATTTGTTCAAAGTAAACGTGCCGGCCCACCGAGACACTCAACAAAGAGCACCCTGGTAGGATTTAAACGGGGTCCGCCTCGGGACGCGAAAGCACCCCTTCGGCTCGCCCCACCGGCAGGACGTCCCACGATACATGCCAGTTAAACACCGACGGGCGGTGAACCAACAGCGTGGGACACAAATCCAACTACGAGCTTTTTAACCGCAACAACTTTAATATACGCTATTGGAGCTGGAATTACCGCGGCTGCTGGCACCAGACTTGCCCTCCAATAGATACTCGTTAAAGGATTTAAAGTGTACTCATTCCGATTACGGGGCCTCGGATGAGTCCCGTATCGTTATTTTTCGTCACTACCTCCCCGTGCCGGGAGTGGGTAATTTGCGCGCCTGCTGCCTTCCTTGGATGTGGTAGCCGTTTCTCAGGCTCCCTCTCCGGAATCGAACCCTGATTCCCCGTTACCCGTTACAACCATGGTAGGCGCAGAACCTACCATCGACAGTTGATAAGGCAGACATTTGAAAGATGCGTCGCCGGTACGAGGACCGTGCGATCAGCCCAAAGTTATTCAGAGTCACCAAGGCAAACGGACCAGACAAGCCAATCCGATTGGTTTTGATCTAATAAAAGCGTCCCTTCCATCTCTGGTCGGGACTCTGTTTGCATGTATTAGCTCTAGAATTACCACAGTTATCCAAGTAACGTGGGTACGATCTAAGGAACCATAACTGATTTAATGAGCCATTCGCGGTTTCACCTTAATGCGGCTTGTACTGAGACATGCATGGCTTAATCTTTGAGACAAGCATATGACTACTGGCAGGATCAACCAGGGAGCTGCGTCAACTAGAGCTGAGCAGCCGGCCGCCCGGGAGTGTGTCCCGGGGGCCCGCGCGAACACGCAAGCGTCCGCTCAATTATTCTGCAAACAGGAGGAGGCCGAGCTCCCCTGCACGATACACCTCGAAACCCTCTCAGGTCCCGGCGGCGCGCAGCGCCGTCCTAGGTACTTGGTCGGTTTCGAGAGAGGCGCAATCGCCCGGAGTTAGGCGAGTAGACGGTTTTAGTGCGAACACCCTTGCTCCCAACTGAGCTTGCCGCTGCCGACAGAGGCCCGGGAGCGTGCTGTCGTGGCATTGCCGGCGGGAGACAACACGCGCCACCTATGGTGACCGGCAGCTCCAACGCCAGCGCCACACAAGGGCAAAGCCCCACTTGGGTGCAGAAGCGAACTCTCCCAGCACAGCGCACGCGCCAACACGTCCGCACAACTGCGATACAAACCACCTGCGAGAACCGCTGGGGCGACCGAGCAGCAGACGGCGTCGCGGCGCCGAGTGCCAGGCGGCGGCGCATCCTCAACGCACACAGTCCTCAATCAGACCAGCACACTGCAGATGTCCACCGCGCTTCGCACCGGGCTCGGCTGAACCAACTTTGGCCGCCAGGCGCCGCGTGCAGGGTGCGCCGCAGCGTAGCTGCACCGCCTGCCGGGCCCGTCGGCTGGCGCTCCTGCCACTCGGCGCCCCCCACCAGCCGCCTGTTGCGCGTGCGCCCACGCAGCGCGCGGCCAACACGCCGGGCGGCCCCCCTTCACCGGCCGGGAACAGTCCCACCAAGCCACCGCCGCGTATCGCTTCATACCCACATGGACCTAGTCACGTGTGTGGATGTGGCGGGTACCGCTGAAACAACCGGTTAATAGCTGTACCGATCGTCGCCATCACAGATTCACCTCCAGCGTGAACAACCGCTCAACAACGGATTTCCAGTTCATTTGCGTATCTTGGGCAGTAAACGTAGATGTCCACCTACATTTGCGAATTCAACAATTCTTGCATGCCAGGATGTCATGTGTCACGACACGCTACATCAGACCACATACACACTGCGACATGTGCAGAAGAGAACACGTGGAAGGTGGCCCGCGCACGTATGCGATGTCCCTTCCGCGATCCACTGTCAACCGGCATCTGCGGCATGTCCCAGATATGGAACGCGGTCCACCAGGGTAGCACTTTGTGTGAGGCAATACGACAAAGTCGGAATACACGCGTCACTACATCAGACGGCTCACGCTGACCTGACCTGACCTGACCTGACCTGACCTGACTCACCGCACCACCACCCCCAGCGACCCAGGGTGACATACAATGCGTTCGTACGTTCCTCCCACACGCCTCTACGGCGTACCACAGTGCAACCTAGCTGTTATTGGGAGACGAGACAAGTAGCATCGAGCACAACATATGGAAATTGAGATTCGACACCGTTGGGCACAGCCAGCGTACGGTCACACGTATCACACTACTTCACTCTGTACGTAACGACCGATGATCGGTACAGCGTGTGGGTTACGCGTACGACATCAGCGGACAATGGACACAGACCATACCACGACGTACACTGAGGGCGTCGACATCTGAATGCAACTGAACAGCTGCGAGGCTCATTTAACACTCAAACGCCAGACCGACCAGCTTGAGAGGACAGAGACACAAAGAGGGGGACAGAGGGGGGGGGGGGGGGGCGGCGATATAGTCCTATTGCAGTACAATTGACAGTGGATAGCGGGAATATGTGGAAAGTAAGCAACACTCGCAAGACATCTACATGAGGATAACAACGACACCAGAGATTCCGAGCAGTGAACTATGTTAGGCAAAGGGACAACGTGGGTTAGGTTAAGGGACAACGTGGGTTAGGTTAAGGGACAACGTGGGTTAGGTTAAGGGACAACGTGGGTTAGGTTAAGGGACAACGTGGGTTAGGTTAAGGGACAACGTGGGTTAGGTTAAGGGACAACGTGGGTTAGGTTAAGGGACAACGTGGGTTAGGTTAAGGGACAACGTGGGTTAGGTTAAGGGACAACGTGGGTTAGGTTAAGGGACAACGTGGGTTAGGTTAAGGGACAACGTGGGTTAGGTTAAGGGACAAATTGAGTTAGGTTAAGGGACAACGTGGGTTAGGTTAAGGGACAAATTGAGTTAGGTTAAGGGACAAATTGAGTTAGGTTAAGGGACAAATTGAGTTAGGTTAAGGGACAACGTGGGTTAGGTTAAGGGACAAATTGAGTTAGGTTAAGGGACAAATTGAGTTAGGTTAAGGGACAAATTGAGTTAGGTTAAGGGACAAATTGAGTTAGGTTAAGGGACAAATTGAG
>NW_026061790.1:522500-525000 GCF_023897955.1 Schistocerca gregaria
GCACACTGCAGATGTCCACCGCGCTTCGCACCGGGCTCGGCTGAACCAACTTTGGCCGCCAGGCGCCGCGTGCAGGGTGCGCCGCAGCGTAGCTGCACCGCCTGCCGGGCCCGTCGGCTGGCGCTCCTGCCACTCGGCGCCCCCCACCAGCCGCCTGTTGCGCGTGCGCCCACGCAGCGCGCGGCCAACACGCCGGGCGGCCCCCCTTCACCGGCCGGGAACAGTCCCACCAAGCCACCGCCGCGTATCGCTTCATACCCACATGGACCTAGTCACGTGTGTGGATGTGGCGGGTACCGCTGAAACAACCGGTTAATAGCTGTACCGATCGTCGCCATCACAGATTCACCTCCAGCGTGAACAACCGCTCAACAACGGATTTCCAGTTCATTTGCGTATCTTGGGCAGTAAACGTAGATGTCCACCTACATTTGCGAATTCAACAATTCTTGCATGCCAGGATGTCATGTGTCACGACACGCTACATCAGACCACATACACACTGCGACATGTGCAGAAGAGAACACGTGGAAGGTGGCCCGCGCACGTATGCGATGTCCCTTCCGCGATCCACTGTCAACCGGCATCTGCGGCATGTCCCAGATATGGAACGCGGTCCACCAGGGTAGCACTTTGTGTGAGGCAATACGACAAAGTCGGAATACACGCGTCACTACATCAGACGGCTCACGCTGACCTGACCTGACCTGACCTGACCTGACCTGACTCACCGCACCACCACCCCCAGCGACCCAGGGTGACATACAATGCGTTCGTACGTTCCTCCCACACGCCTCTACGGCGTACCACAGTGCAACCTAGCTGTTATTGGGAGACGAGACAAGTAGCATCGAGCACAACATATGGAAATTGAGATTCGACACCGTTGGGCACAGCCAGCGTACGGTCACACGTATCACACTACTTCACTCTGTACGTAACGACCGATGATCGGTACAGCGTGTGGGTTACGCGTACGACATCAGCGGACAATGGACACAGACCATACCACGACGTACACTGAGGGCGTCGACATCTGAATGCAACTGAACAGCTGCGAGGCTCATTTAACACTCAAACGCCAGACCGACCAGCTTGAGAGGACAGAGACACAAAGAGGGGGACAGAGGGGGGGGGGGCGGCGATATAGTCCTATTGCAGTACAATTGACAGTGGATAGCGGGAATATGTGGAAAGTAAGCAACACTCGCAAGACATCTACATGAGGATAACAACGACACCAGAGATTCCGAGCAGTGAACTATGTTAGACAAAGGGACAACGTGGGTTAGGTTAAGGGACAACGTGGGTTAGGTTAAGGGACAACGTGGGTTAGGTTAAGGGACAACGTGGGTTAGGTTAAGGGACAACGTGGGTTAGGTTAAGGGACAACGTGGGTTAGGTTAAGGGACAACGTGGGTTAGGTTAAGGGACAACGTGGGTTAGGTTAAGGGACAACGTGGGTTAGGTTAAGGGACAACGTGGGTTAGGTTAAGGGACAACGTGGGTTAGGTTAAGGGACAACGTGGGTTAGGTTAAGGGACAACGTGGGTTAGGTTAAGGGACAACGTGGGTTAGGTTAAGGGACAACGTGGGTTAGGTTAAGGGACAAATTGAGTTAGGTTAAGGGACAACGTGGGTTAGGTTAAGGGACAAATTGAGTTAGGTTAAGGGACAAATTGAGTTAGGTTAAGGGACAAATTGAGTTAGGTTAAGGGACAACGTGGGTTAGGTTAAGGGACAAATTGAGTTAGGTTAAGGGACAAATTGAGTTAGGTTAAGGGACAAATTGAGTTAGGTTAAGGGACAAATTGAGTTAGGTTAAGGGACAAATTGAGTTAGGTTAAGGGACAAATTGAGTTAGGTTAAGGGACAACTTGAGTTAGGTTAAGGGACAACTTGAGTTAGGTTAAGGGACAACTTGAGTTAGGTTAAGGGACAACTTGAGTTAGGTTAAGGGACAACTTGAGTTAGGTTAAGGGACAACTTGAGTTAGGTTAAGGGACAACTTGAGTTAGGTTAAGGGACAACTTGAGTTAGGTTAAGGGACAACTTGAGTTAGGTTAAGGGACAACTTGAGTTAGGTTAAGGGTCAACTTGAGTTAGGTTAAGGGACAACTTGAGTTAGGTTAAGGGACAACTTGAGTTAGGTTAAGGGACAACTTGAGTTAGGTTAAGGGACAACTTGAGTTAGGTTAAGGGACAACTTGAGTTAGGTTAAGGGATAATGTGGTACAACCAGAGTTAGGTTAAGCGATAATGTGGTACAGCCACAGTTAGGTTAAGCGATAATGTGGTACAGCCACAGTTAGGTTAAGCGATAATGTGGTACAGCCACAGTTAGGTTAAGCGATAATGTGGTACAGCCACAGTTAGGTTAAGCGATAATGTGGTACAGCCACAGTTAGGTTAAGCGATAATGTGGTACAGCCACAGTTAGGTTAAGCGATAATGTGGTACAGCCACAGTTAGGTTAAGCGATAATGTGGTACAGCCACAG
>NW_026061790.1:530000-537500 GCF_023897955.1 Schistocerca gregaria
GCCCCTATACCCAGCTCCGACGATCGATTTGCACGTCAGAATCGCTACGGACCTCCATCAGGGTTTCCCCTGACTTCGTCCTGGCCAGGCATAGTTCACCATCTTTCGGGTCCCAACGTGTACGCTCTAGGTGCGCCTCACCTCGCAATGAGGACGAGACGCCCCGGGAGTGCGGAGGCCGCCGCCCCGTGAAGGGCGGGGAAGCCCCATCCTCCCTCGGCCCGCGCAAGGCGAGACCTTCACTTTCATTACGCCTTTAGGTTTCGTACAGCCCAATGACTCGCGCACATGTTAGACTCCTTGGTCCGTGTTTCAAGACGGGTCGTGAAATTGTCCAAAGCTGAAGCGCCGCTGACGGGAGCGATTATTCCGCCCGAGAGCATCCCGAGCCAACAGCGGCGCGGGTCCGGGGCCGGGCCAGGTAGGTCCGTCATCCGGGAAGAACCGCGCGCGCTTGCCGGGAGCCCGAGCGCCCAAAGGGGCGAATCGACTCCTCCAGATATACCGCCGAGCAGCCAGCCAGGACACCGGGGCTCTGCCCAACAGACGCGAACCGAGGCCCGCGGAAGGACAGGCTGCGCACCCGGGCCGTAGGCCGGCACCCAGCGGGTCGCGACGTCCTACTAGGGGAGAAGTGCGGCCCACCGCACACCGGAACGGCCCCACCCCGCGGCGAGTGGAAAGGCAACCGGACACGACCCCGCCGCGGATTGCTCCGCGCGGGCGGCCGGCCCCATCTGCCGAGGGCGGGGGCCAGTGGCCAGATGGGCGTGAATCTCACCCGTTCGACCTTTCGGACTTCTCACGTTTACCCCAGAACGGTTTCACGTACTTTTGAACTCTCTCTTCAAAGTTCTTTTCAACTTTCCCTCACGGTACTTGTTCGCTATCGGTCTCGTGGTCATATTTAGTCTCAGATGGAGTTTACCACCCACTTGGAGCTGCACTCTCAAGCAACCCGACTCGAAGGAGAAGTCCCGCCGACGCTCGCACCGGCCGCTACGGGCCTGGCACCCTCTACGGGCCGTGGCCTCATTCAAGTTGGACTTGGGCTCGGCGCGAGGCGTCGGGGTAGTGGACCCTCCCAAACACCACATGCCACGACAGGCGGCAGCCTGCGGGGTTCGGTGCTGGACTCTTCCCTGTTCGCTCGCCGCTACTGGGGGAATCCTTGTTAGTTTCTTTTCCTCCGCTTAGTAATATGCTTAAATTCAGCGGGTAGTCTCGCCTGCTCTGAGGTCGTTGTACGAGGTGTCGCACGCCACACCGCCAGCCGGCTGTGCACGCTACCGAGAAAGTACCGGTATGCGAACCGCCAGGCGACGGGCGCGCATCGCACGTTTAAGGAGACGCGGCCGGCCACACAGGCGACCACGACACTCCCACGTCTCCGAAGCGGGACAAACGCCGCGCGCTTCAGTATACGTAGCCGACCCTCAGCCAGACGTGGCCCGGGAACGGAATCCATGGACCGCAATGTGCGTTCGAAACGTCGATGTTCATGTGTCCTGCAGTTCACATGTCGACGCGCAATTTGCTGCGTTCTTCATCGACCCACGAGCCGAGTGATCCACCGTCCTGGGTGATCTTTTCCTTTTCAGTCTCCCACTGTCTCTTTCAAGACAGTAGCATTTGCGGGACTGAGGCGTCTGACGGCCCCTGTTCCACTATTTTTTTGTGTCCAACGGCCTCACAGCCGATGGGCGTCGTACGGCTCCACACCGGAGCGGACAGGCACTCGGGCGAACGTCATTCAAAACCGGCGCCAGGCGCCAGGTACCGCAGGCCAGCCGCTCCAGAGCTTCAGCGCTCGTACCACACAACAACAACACTTCCGCTAGTTTTGAGAGGCACGCGTGGTTCCGCACGCGGCGCACGGCCACTGCCGTACAGGTAGCGTGTTGCGCGACACGACACGCACATCGAAAGACATGCAGTCTAGTCGGTAATGATCCTTCCGCAGGTTCACCTACGGAAACCTTGTTACGACTTTTACTTCCTCTAAATGATCAAGTTTGGTCATCTTTCCGGTAGCATCGGCAACGACAGAGTCGATGCCGCGTACCAGTCCGAAGACCTCACTAAATCATTCAATCGGTAGTAGCGACGGGCGGTGTGTACAAAGGGCAGGGACGTAATCAACGCGAGCTTATGACTCGCGCTTACTGGGAATTCCTCGTTCATGGGGAACAATTGCAAGCCCCAATCCCTAGCACGAAGGAGGTTCAGCGGGTTACCCCGACCTTTCGGCCTAGGAAGACACGCTGATTCCTTCAGTGTAGCGCGCGTGCGGCCCAGAACATCTAAGGGCATCACAGACCTGTTATTGCTCAATCTCGTGCGGCTAGAAGCCGCCTGTCCCTCTAAGAAGAAAAGTAATCGCTGACAGCACGAAGGATGTCACGCGACTAGTTAGCAGGCTAGAGTCTCGTTCGTTATCGGAATTAACCAGACAAATCGCTCCACCAACTAAGAACGGCCATGCACCACCACCCACCGAATCAAGAAAGAGCTATCAATCTGTCAATCCTTCCGGTGTCCGGGCCTGGTGAGGTTTCCCGTGTTGAGTCAAATTAAGCCGCAGGCTCCACTCCTGGTGGTGCCCTTCCGTCAATTCCTTTAAGTTTCAGCTTTGCAACCATACTTCCCCCGGAACCCAAAAGCTTTGGTTTCCCGGAGGCTGCCCGCCGAGTCATCGGAGGAACTGCGGCGGATCGCTGGCTGGCATCGTTTATGGTTAGAACTAGGGCGGTATCTGATCGCCTTCGAACCTCTAACTTTCGTTCTTGATTAATGAAAACATACTTGGCAAATGCTTTCGCTTCTGTTCGTCTTGCGACGATCCAAGAATTTCACCTCTAACGTCGCAATACGAATGCCCCCGCCTGTCCCTATTAATCATTACCTCGGGTTCCGAAAACCAACAAAATAGAACCGAGGTCCTATTCCATTATTCCATGCACACAGTATTCAGGCGGGCTTGCCTGCTTTAAGCACTCTAATTTGTTCAAAGTAAACGTGCCGGCCCACCGAGACACTCAACAAAGAGCACCCTGGTAGGATTTAAACGGGGTCCGCCTCGGGACGCGAAAGCACCCCTTCGGCTCGCCCCACCGGCAGGACGTCCCACGATACATGCCAGTTAAACACCGACGGGCGGTGAACCAACAGCGTGGGACACAAATCCAACTACGAGCTTTTTAACCGCAACAACTTTAATATACGCTATTGGAGCTGGAATTACCGCGGCTGCTGGCACCAGACTTGCCCTCCAATAGATACTCGTTAAAGGATTTAAAGTGTACTCATTCCGATTACGGGGCCTCGGATGAGTCCCGTATCGTTATTTTTCGTCACTACCTCCCCGTGCCGGGAGTGGGTAATTTGCGCGCCTGCTGCCTTCCTTGGATGTGGTAGCCGTTTCTCAGGCTCCCTCTCCGGAATCGAACCCTGATTCCCCGTTACCCGTTACAACCATGGTAGGCGCAGAACCTACCATCGACAGTTGATAAGGCAGACATTTGAAAGATGCGTCGCCGGTACGAGGACCGTGCGATCAGCCCAAAGTTATTCAGAGTCACCAAGGCAAACGGACCAGACAAGCCAATCCGATTGGTTTTGATCTAATAAAAGCGTCCCTTCCATCTCTGGTCGGGACTCTGTTTGCATGTATTAGCTCTAGAATTACCACAGTTATCCAAGTAACGTGGGTACGATCTAAGGAACCATAACTGATTTAATGAGCCATTCGCGGTTTCACCTTAATGCGGCTTGTACTGAGACATGCATGGCTTAATCTTTGAGACAAGCATATGACTACTGGCAGGATCAACCAGGGAGCTGCGTCAACTAGAGCTGAGCAGCCGGCCGCCCGGGAGTGTGTCCCGGGGGCCCGCGCGAACACGCAAGCGTCCGCTCAATTATTCTGCAAACAGGAGGAGGCCGAGCTCCCCTGCACGATACACCTCGAAACCCTCTCAGGTCCCGGCGGCGCGCAGCGCCGTCCTAGGTACTTGGTCGGTTTCGAGAGAGGCGCAATCGCCCGGAGTTAGGCGAGTAGACGGTTTTAGTGCGAACACCCTTGCTCCCAACTGAGCTTGCCGCTGCCGACAGAGGCCCGGGAGCGTGCTGTCGTGGCATTGCCGGCGGGAGACAACACGCGCCACCTATGGTGACCGGCAGCTCCAACGCCAGCGCCACACAAGGGCAAAGCCCCACTTGGGTGCAGAAGCGAACTCTCCCAGCACAGCGCACGCGCCAACACGTCCGCACAACTGCGATACAAACCACCTGCGAGAACCGCTGGGGCGACCGAGCAGCAGACGGCGTCGCGGCGCCGAGTGCCAGGCGGCGGCGCATCCTCAACGCACACAGTCCTCAATCAGACCAGCACACTGCAGATGTCCACCGCGCTTCGCACCGGGCTCGGCTGAACCAACTTTGGCCGCCAGGCGCCGCGTGCAGGGTGCGCCGCAGCGTAGCTGCACCGCCTGCCGGGCCCGTCGGCTGGCGCTCCTGCCACTCGGCGCCCCCCACCAGCCGCCTGTTGCGCGTGCGCCCACGCAGCGCGCGGCCAACACGCCGGGCGGCCCCCCTTCACCGGCCGGGAACAGTCCCACCAAGCCACCGCCGCGTATCGCTTCATACCCACATGGACCTAGTCACGTGTGTGGATGTGGCGGGTACCGCTGAAACAACCGGTTAATAGCTGTACCGATCGTCGCCATCACAGATTCACCTCCAGCGTGAACAACCGCTCAACAACGGATTTCCAGTTCATTTGCGTATCTTGGGCAGTAAACGTAGATGTCCACCTACATTTGCGAATTCAACAATTCTTGCATGCCAGGATGTCATGTGTCACGACACGCTACATCAGACCACATACACACTGCGACATGTGCAGAAGAGAACACGTGGAAGGTGGCCCGCGCACGTATGCGATGTCCCTTCCGCGATCCACTGTCAACCGGCATCTGCGGCATGTCCCAGATATGGAACGCGGTCCACCAGGGTAGCACTTTGTGTGAGGCAATACGACAAAGTCGGAATACACGCGTCACTACATCAGACGGCTCACGCTGACCTGACCTGACCTGACCTGACCTGACCTGACTCACCGCACCACCACCCCCAGCGACCCAGGGTGACATACAATGCGTTCGTACGTTCCTCCCACACGCCTCTACGGCGTACCACAGTGCAACCTAGCTGTTATTGGGAGACGAGACAAGTAGCATCGAGCACAACATATGGAAATTGAGATTCGACACCGTTGGGCACAGCCAGCGTACGGTCACACGTATCACACTACTTCACTCTGTACGTAACGACCGATGATCGGTACAGCGTGTGGGTTACGCGTACGACATCAGCGGACAATGGACACAGACCATACCACGACGTACACTGAGGGCGTCGACATCTGAATGCAACTGAACAGCTGCGAGGCTCATTTAACACTCAAACGCCAGACCGACCAGCTTGAGAGGACAGAGACACAAAGAGGGGGACAGAGGGGGGGGGGGGGGCGGCGATATAGTCCTATTGCAGTACAATTGACAGTGGATAGCGGGAATATGTGGAAAGTAAGCAACACTCGCAAGACATCTACATGAGGATAACAACGACACCAGAGATTCCGAGCAGTGAACTATGTTAGGCAAAGGGACAACGTGGGTTAGGTTAAGGGACAACGTGGGTTAGGTTAAGGGACAACGTGGGTTAGGTTAAGGGACAACGTGGGTTAGGTTAAGGGACAACGTGGGTTAGGTTAAGGGACAACGTGGGTTAGGTTAAGGGACAACGTGGGTTAGGTTAAGGGACAACGTGGGTTAGGTTAAGGGACAACGTGGGTTAGGTTAAGGGACAACGTGGGTTAGGTTAAGGGACAACGTGGGTTAGGTTAAGGGACAACGTGGGTTAGGTTAAGGGACAACGTGGGTTAGGTTAAGGGACAAATTGAGTTAGGTTAAGGGACAACGTGGGTTAGGTTAAGGGACAAATTGAGTTAGGTTAAGGGACAAATTGAGTTAGGTTAAGGGACAAATTGAGTTAGGTTAAGGGACAAATTGAGTTAGGTTAAGGGACAACGTGAGTTAGGTTAAGGGACAAATTGAGTTAGGTTAAGGGACAAATTGAGTTAGGTTAAGGGACAAATTGAGTTAGGTTAAGGGACAAATTGAGTTAGGTTAAGGGACAAATTGAGTTAGGTTAAGGGACAAATTGAGTTAGGTTAAGGGACAACTTGAGTTAGGTTAAGGGACAACTTGAGTTAGGTTAAGGGACAACTTGAGTTAGGTTAAGGGACAACTTGAGTTAGGTTAAGGGACAACTTGAGTTAGGTTAAGGGACAACTTGAGTTAGGTTAAGGGACAACTTGAGTTAGGTTAAGGGACAACTTGAGTTAGGTTAAGGGACAACTTGAGTTAGGTTAAGGGACAACTTGAGTTAGGTTAAGGGACAACTTGAGTTAGGTTAAGGGTCAACTTGAGTTAGGTTAAGGGACAACTTGAGTTAGGTTAAGGGACAACTTGAGTTAGGTTAAGGGACAACTTGAGTTAGGTTAAGGGACAACTTGAGTTAGGTTAAGGGATAATGTGGTACAACCAGAGTTAGGTTAAGCGATAATGTGGTACAGCCACAGTTAGGTTAAGCGATAATGTGGTACAGCCACAGTTAGGTTAAGCGATAATGTGGTACAGCCACAGTTAGGTTAAGCGATAATGTGGTACAGCCACAGTTAGGTTAAGCGATAATGTGGTACAGCCACAGTTAGGTTAAGCGATAATGTGGTACAGCCACAGTTAGGTTAAGCGATAATGTGGTACAGCCACAGTTAGGTTAAGCGATAATGTGGTACAGCCACAGTTAGGTTAAGCGATAATGTGGTACAGCCACAGTTAGGTTAAGCGATAATGTGGTACAGCCACAGTTAGGTTAAGCGATAATGTGGTACAGCCACAGTTAGGTTAAGCGATAATGTGGTACAGCCACAGTTAGGTTAAGCGATAATGTGGTACAGCCACAGTTAGGTTAAGCGATAAAGTTGGTTACATTTGGTATTGTGTGGGAAGGGGGCAGAGAGAGGGGGGGGGTGGATAGTGGTGGCAGTACGCGGATGCCTGAGTCACCGTCAGATACGTCACGTCGGTTCGATGCTTGTAGCAAGAGGCTGGCGGGTCTGTGTCTCTCACTTCTGCAATTTTTCATGTGGTATAACACGAGGGCGGGGGGTGATATTTGGTGGCCCTCTGTGTAGGATGTGTGTTGGTTTATCTGAGCAATGGTAGTTGTCGGAGGAGTGGGGTATTGTGCTTTTATAGGTGGACCTACTGCTCTGGTTATCATAGTGTCGACGGTGCAATGTCGCAGAGAGGATGCACTCGACATTGTCGCATTCCAGATGTTTACGTATTGTGTGTCTCCGTTGCAGGCCGAGAGTGGTGCATGTTCGAGTGTCTGGCTGACGTGCGATTCACGTTGTGTGCCCAGTCTTAC
>NW_026061790.1:545000-550000 GCF_023897955.1 Schistocerca gregaria
TTCCGATTACGGGGCCTCGGATGAGTCCCGTATCGTTATTTTTCGTCACTACCTCCCCGTGCCGGGAGTGGGTAATTTGCGCGCCTGCTGCCTTCCTTGGATGTGGTAGCCGTTTCTCAGGCTCCCTCTCCGGAATCGAACCCTGATTCCCCGTTACCCGTTACAACCATGGTAGGCGCAGAACCTACCATCGACAGTTGATAAGGCAGACATTTGAAAGATGCGTCGCCGGTACGAGGACCGTGCGATCAGCCCAAAGTTATTCAGAGTCACCAAGGCAAACGGACCAGACAAGCCAATCCGATTGGTTTTGATCTAATAAAAGCGTCCCTTCCATCTCTGGTCGGGACTCTGTTTGCATGTATTAGCTCTAGAATTACCACAGTTATCCAAGTAACGTGGGTACGATCTAAGGAACCATAACTGATTTAATGAGCCATTCGCGGTTTCACCTTAATGCGGCTTGTACTGAGACATGCATGGCTTAATCTTTGAGACAAGCATATGACTACTGGCAGGATCAACCAGGGAGCTGCGTCAACTAGAGCTGAGCAGCCGGCCGCCCGGGAGTGTGTCCCGGGGGCCCGCGCGAACACGCAAGCGTCCGCTCAATTATTCTGCAAACAGGAGGAGGCCGAGCTCCCCTGCACGATACACCTCGAAACCCTCTCAGGTCCCGGCGGCGCGCAGCGCCGTCCTAGGTACTTGGTCGGTTTCGAGAGAGGCGCAATCGCCCGGAGTTAGGCGAGTAGACGGTTTTAGTGCGAACACCCTTGCTCCCAACTGAGCTTGCCGCTGCCGACAGAGGCCCGGGAGCGTGCTGTCGTGGCATTGCCGGCGGGAGACAACACGCGCCACCTATGGTGACCGGCAGCTCCAACGCCAGCGCCACACAAGGGCAAAGCCCCACTTGGGTGCAGAAGCGAACTCTCCCAGCACAGCGCACGCGCCAACACGTCCGCACAACTGCGATACAAACCACCTGCGAGAACCGCTGGGGCGACCGAGCAGCAGACGGCGTCGCGGCGCCGAGTGCCAGGCGGCGGCGCATCCTCAACGCACACAGTCCTCAATCAGACCAGCACACTGCAGATGTCCACCGCGCTTCGCACCGGGCTCGGCTGAACCAACTTTGGCCGCCAGGCGCCGCGTGCAGGGTGCGCCGCAGCGTAGCTGCACCGCCTGCCGGGCCCGTCGGCTGGCGCTCCTGCCACTCGGCGCCCCCCACCAGCCGCCTGTTGCGCGTGCGCCCACGCAGCGCGCGGCCAACACGCCGGGCGGCCCCCCTTCACCGGCCGGGAACAGTCCCACCAAGCCACCGCCGCGTATCGCTTCATACCCACATGGACCTAGTCACGTGTGTGGATGTGGCGGGTACCGCTGAAACAACCGGTTAATAGCTGTACCGATCGTCGCCATCACAGATTCACCTCCAGCGTGAACAACCGCTCAACAACGGATTTCCAGTTCATTTGCGTATCTTGGGCAGTAAACGTAGATGTCCACCTACATTTGCGAATTCAACAATTCTTGCATGCCAGGATGTCATGTGTCACGACACGCTACATCAGACCACATACACACTGCGACATGTGCAGAAGAGAACACGTGGAAGGTGGCCCGCGCACGTATGCGATGTCCCTTCCGCGATCCACTGTCAACCGGCATCTGCGGCATGTCCCAGATATGGAACGCGGTCCACCAGGGTAGCACTTTGTGTGAGGCAATACGACAAAGTCGGAATACACGCGTCACTACATCAGACGGCTCACGCTGACCTGACCTGACCTGACCTGACCTGACCTGACTCACCGCACCACCACCCCCAGCGACCCAGGGTGACATACAATGCGTTCGTACGTTCCTCCCACACGCCTCTACGGCGTACCACAGTGCAACCTAGCTGTTATTGGGAGACGAGACAAGTAGCATCGAGCACAACATATGGAAATTGAGATTCGACACCGTTGGGCACAGCCAGCGTACGGTCACACGTATCACACTACTTCACTCTGTACGTAACGACCGATGATCGGTACAGCGTGTGGGTTACGCGTACGACATCAGCGGACAATGGACACAGACCATACCACGACGTACACTGAGGGCGTCGACATCTGAATGCAACTGAACAGCTGCGAGGCTCATTTAACACTCAAACGCCAGACCGACCAGCTTGAGAGGACAGAGACACAAAGAGGGGGACAGAGGGGGGGGGGGGGCGGCGATATAGTCCTATTGCAGTACAATTGACAGTGGATAGCGGGAATATGTGGAAAGTAAGCAACACTCGCAAGACATCTACATGAGGATAACAACGACACCAGAGATTCCGAGCAGTGAACTATGTTAGGCAAAGGGACAACGTGGGTTAGGTTAAGGGACAACGTGGGTTAGGTTAAGGGACAACGTGGGTTAGGTTAAGGGACAACGTGGGTTAGGTTAAGGGACAACGTGGGTTAGGTTAAGGGACAACGTGGGTTAGGTTAAGGGACAACGTGGGTTAGGTTAAGGGACAACGTGGGTTAGGTTAAGGGACAACGTGGGTTAGGTTAAGGGACAACGTGGGTTAGGTTAAGGGACAACGTGGGTTAGGTTAAGGGACAACGTGGGTTAGGTTAAGGGACAACGTGGGTTAGGTTAAGGGACAACGTGGGTTAGGTTAAGGGACAAATTGAGTTAGGTTAAGGGACAACGTGGGTTAGGTTAAGGGACAAATTGAGTTAGGTTAAGGGACAAATTGAGTTAGGTTAAGGGACAAATTGAGTTAGGTTAAGGGACAAATTGAGTTAGGTTAAGGGACAACGTGGGTTAGGTTAAGGGACAAATTGAGTTAGGTTAAGGGACAAATTGAGTTAGGTTAAGGGACAAATTGAGTTAGGTTAAGGGACAAATTGAGTTAGGTTAAGGGACAAATTGAGTTAGGTTAAGGGACAAATTGAGTTAGGTTAAGGGACAAATTGAGTTAGGTTAAGGGACAACTTGAGTTAGGTTAAGGGACAACTTGAGTTAGGTTAAGGGACAACTTGAGTTAGGTTAAGGGACAACTTGAGTTAGGTTAAGGGACAACTTGAGTTAGGTTAAGGGACAACTTGAGTTAGGTTAAGGGACAACTTGAGTTAGGTTAAGGGACAACTTGAGTTAGGTTAAGGGACAACTTGAGTTAGGTTAAGGGACAACTTGAGTTAGGTTAAGGGACAACTTGAGTTAGGTTAAGGGACAACTTGAGTTAGGTTAAGGGACAACTTGAGTTAGGTTAAGGGTCAACTTGAGTTAGGTTAAGGGACAACTTGAGTTAGGTTAAGGGACAACTTGAGTTAGGTTAAGGGACAACTTGAGTTAGGTTAAGGGACAACTTGAGTTAGGTTAAGGGACAACTTGAGTTAGGTTAAGGGATAATGTGGTACAACCAGAGTTAGGTTAAGCGATAATGTGGTACAGCCACAGTTAGGTTAAGCGATAATGTGGTAAAGCCACAGTTAGGTTAAGCGATAATGTGGTACAGCCACAGTTAGGTTAAGCGATAATGTGGTACAGCCACAGTTAGGTTAAGCGATAATGTGGTACAGCCACAGTTAGGTTAAGCGATAATGTGGTACAGCCACAGTTAGGTTAAGCGATAATGTGGTACAGCCACAGTTAGGTTAAGCGATAATGTGGTACAGCCACAGTTAGGTTAAGCGATAATGTGGTACAGCCACAGTTAGGTTAAGCGATAATGTGGTACAGCCACAGTTAGGTTAAGCGATAATGTGGTACAGCCACAGTTAGGTTAAGCGATAATGTGGTACAGCCACAGTTAGGTTAAGCGATAATGTGGTACAGCCACAGTTAGGTTAAGCGATAATGTGGTACAGCCACAGTTAGGTTAAGCGATAATGTGGTACAGCCACAGTTAGGTTAAGCGATAATGTGGTACAGCCACAGTTAGGTTAAGCGATAAAGTTGGTTACATTTGGTATTGTGTGGGAAGGGGGCAGAGAGAGGGGGGGGGGTGGATAGTGGTGGCAGTACGCGGATGCCTGAGTCACCGTCAGATACGTCACGTCGGTTCGATGCTTGTAGCAAGAGGCTGGCGGGTCTGTGTCTCTCACTTCTGCAATTTTTCATGTGGTATAACACGAGGGCGGGGGGTGATATTTGGTGCCCCTCTGTGTAGGATGTGTGTTGGTTTATCTGAGCAATGGTAGTTGTCGGAGGAGTGGGGTATTGTGCTTTTATAGGTGGACCTACTGCTCTGGTTATCATAGTGTCGACGGTGCAATGTCGCAGAGAGGATGCACTCGACATTGTCGCATTCCAGATGTTTACGTATTGTGTGTCTCCGTTGCAGGCCGAGAGTGGTGCATGTTCGAGTGTCTGGCTGACGTGCGATTCACGTTGTGTGCCCAGTCTTACAGCACGTATAGGGACATTCGCATAAATCATCTATATGTGGCCTTGCATCATTTACTAAGCAGTGCCGTGAGACGACCGAACTATTAGGAAAGTACTGATGTACCGCATAATGTTTACCTTCCACCACACAGCGAGTATCGACTCTGCCCAGCGTTGCCACCGCAGGCAGCGGTCACCGTCACCATTATGCGGCGGAACGGAACATCTATATCCTCAGAGGAGCACTCTTTGCCGCCGGGCGTCAGGTCTCGCGGCCTGCCGGCCAGCGCCCACGACGAACTTACTGCATGTATAGGGACAGCGGGAATTTGGCATACTTGATATAACTCTTCATGAGACGCAAGATATAGGGGTGGATTGCAACTTACGACTGCGAGAAAAGTCCGCCGTTCATCCGCCGGAGTTGCGATTTCGGCGGGGCACGTACGGTCGCGGGTGGAGCACTTGGTGCGGCGTACGCACCCGGGTTGCGGCTCCTGCGCTGGAGGGGGGTGCAGGTTTTGTGTGGGTGGGCTCGGCAAATGAGCACTGTGGGCCCCATACATGGCCTAGTCCGCGTGGCCTCCCCCAGGTGGCGGTACCGTCGTTGCACCACGTCATGT
>NW_026061790.1:555000-560000 GCF_023897955.1 Schistocerca gregaria
ACGGGCGCGCATCGCACGTTTAAGGAGACGCGGCCGGCCACACAGGCGACCACGACACTCCCACGTCTCCGAAGCGGGACAAACGCCGCGCGCTTCAGTATACGTAGCCGACCCTCAGCCAGACGTGGCCCGGGAACGGAATCCATGGACCGCAATGTGCGTTCGAAACGTCGATGTTCATGTGTCCTGCAGTTCACATGTCGACGCGCAATTTGCTGCGTTCTTCATCGACCCACGAGCCGAGTGATCCACCGTCCTGGGTGATCTTTTCCTTTTCAGTCTCCCACTGTCTCTTTCAAGACAGTAGCATTTGCGGGACTGAGGCGTCTGACGGCCCCTGTTCCACTATTTTTTTGTGTCCAACGGCCTCACAGCCGATGGGCGTCGTACGGCTCCACACCGGAGCGGACAGGCACTCGGGCGAACGTCATTCAAAACCGGCGCCAGGCGCCAGGTACCGCAGGCCAGCCGCTCCAGAGCTTCAGCGCTCGTACCACACAACAACAACACTTCCGCTAGTTTTGAGAGGCACGCGTGGTTCCGCACGCGGCGCACGGCCACTGCCGTACAGGTAGCGTGTTGCGCGACACGACACGCACATCGAAAGACATGCAGTCTAGTCGGTAATGATCCTTCCGCAGGTTCACCTACGGAAACCTTGTTACGACTTTTACTTCCTCTAAATGATCAAGTTTGGTCATCTTTCCGGTAGCATCGGCAACGACAGAGTCGATGCCGCGTACCAGTCCGAAGACCTCACTAAATCATTCAATCGGTAGTAGCGACGGGCGGTGTGTACAAAGGGCAGGGACGTAATCAACGCGAGCTTATGACTCGCGCTTACTGGGAATTCCTCGTTCATGGGGAACAATTGCAAGCCCCAATCCCTAGCACGAAGGAGGTTCAGCGGGTTACCCCGACCTTTCGGCCTAGGAAGACACGCTGATTCCTTCAGTGTAGCGCGCGTGCGGCCCAGAACATCTAAGGGCATCACAGACCTGTTATTGCTCAATCTCGTGCGGCTAGAAGCCGCCTGTCCCTCTAAGAAGAAAAGTAATCGCTGACAGCACGAAGGATGTCACGCGACTAGTTAGCAGGCTAGAGTCTCGTTCGTTATCGGAATTAACCAGACAAATCGCTCCACAAACTAAGAACGGCCATGCACCACCACCCACCGAATCAAGAAAGAGCTATCAATCTGTCAATCCTTCCGGTGTCCGGGCCTGGTGAGGTTTCCCGTGTTGAGTCAAATTAAGCCGCAGGCTCCACTCCTGGTGGTGCCCTTCCGTCAATTCCTTTAAGTTTCAGCTTTGCAACCATACTTCCCCCGGAACCCAAAAGCTTTGGTTTCCCGGAGGCTGCCCGCCGAGTCATCGGAGGAACTGCGGCGGATCGCTGGCTGGCATCGTTTATGGTTAGAACTAGGGCGGTATCTGATCGCCTTCGAACCTCTAACTTTCGTTCTTGATTAATGAAAACATACTTGGCAAATGCTTTCGCTTCTGTTCGTCTTGCGACGATCCAAGAATTTCACCTCTAACGTCGCAATACGAATGCCCCCGCCTGTCCCTATTAATCATTACCTCGGGTTCCGAAAACCAACAAAATAGAACCGAGGTCCTATTCCATTATTCCATGCACACAGTATTCAGGCGGGCTTGCCTGCTTTAAGCACTCTAATTTGTTCAAAGTAAACGTGCCGGCCCACCGAGACACTCAACAAAGAGCACCCTGGTAGGATTTAAACGGGGTCCGCCTCGGGACGCGAAAGCACCCCTTCGGCTCGCCCCACCGGCAGGACGTCCCACGATACATGCCAGTTAAACACCGACGGGCGGTGAACCAACAGCGTGGGACACAAATCCAACTACGAGCTTTTTAACCGCAACAACTTTAATATACGCTATTGGAGCTGGAATTACCGCGGCTGCTGGCACCAGACTTGCCCTCCAATAGATACTCGTTAAAGGATTTAAAGTGTACTCATTCCGATTACGGGGCCTCGGATGAGTCCCGTATCGTTATTTTTCGTCACTACCTCCCCGTGCCGGGAGTGGGTAATTTGCGCGCCTGCTGCCTTCCTTGGATGTGGTAGCCGTTTCTCAGGCTCCCTCTCCGGAATCGAACCCTGATTCCCCGTTACCCGTTACAACCATGGTAGGCGCAGAACCTACCATCGACAGTTGATAAGGCAGACATTTGAAAGATGCGTCGCCGGTACGAGGACCGTGCGATCAGCCCAAAGTTATTCAGAGTCACCAAGGCAAACGGACCAGACAAGCCAATCCGATTGGTTTTGATCTAATAAAAGCGTCCCTTCCATCTCTGGTCGGGACTCTGTTTGCATGTATTAGCTCTAGAATTACCACAGTTATCCAAGTAACGTGGGTACGATCTAAGGAACCATAACTGATTTAATGAGCCATTCGCGGTTTCACCTTAATGCGGCTTGTACTGAGACATGCATGGCTTAATCTTTGAGACAAGCATATGACTACTGGCAGGATCAACCAGGGAGCTGCGTCAACTAGAGCTGAGCAGCCGGCCGCCCGGGAGTGTGTCCCGGGGGCCCGCGCGAACACGCAAGCGTCCGCTCAATTATTCTGCAAACAGGAGGAGGCCGAGCTCCCCTGCACGATACACCTCGAAACCCTCTCAGGTCCCGGCGGCGCGCAGCGCCGTCCTAGGTACTTGGTCGGTTTCGAGAGAGGCGCAATCGCCCGGAGTTAGGCGAGTAGACGGTTTTAGTGCGAACACCCTTGCTCCCAACTGAGCTTGCCGCTGCCGACAGAGGCCCGGGAGCGTGCTGTCGTGGCATTGCCGGCGGGAGACAACACGCGCCACCTATGGTGACCGGCAGCTCCAACGCCAGCGCCACACAAGGGCAAAGCCCCACTTGGGTGCAGAAGCGAACTCTCCCAGCACAGCGCACGCGCCAACACGTCCGCACAACTGCGATACAAACCACCTGCGAGAACCGCTGGGGCGACCGAGCAGCAGACGGCGTCGCAGCGCCGAGTGCCAGGCGGCGGCGCATCCTCAACGCACACAGTCCTCAATCAGACCAGCACACTGCAGATGTCCACCGCGCTTCGCACCGGGCTCGGCTGAACCAACTTTGGCCGCCAGGCGCCGCGTGCAGGGTGCGCCGCAGCGTAGCTGCACCGCCTGCCGGGCCCGTCGGCTGGCGCTCCTGCCACTCGGCGCCCCCCACCAGCCGCCTGTTGCGCGTGCGCCCACGCAGCGCGCGGCCAACACGCCGGGCGGCCCCCCTTCACCGGCCGGGAACAGTCCCACCAAGCCACCGCCGCGTATCGCTTCATACCCACATGGACCTAGTCACGTGTGTGGATGTGGCGGGTACCGCTGAAACAACCGGTTAATAGCTGTACCGATCGTCGCCATCACAGATTCACCTCCAGCGTGAACAACCGCTCAACAACGGATTTCCAGTTCATTTGCGTATCTTGGGCAGTAAACGTAGATGTCCACCTACATTTGCGAATTCAACAATTCTTGCATGCCAGGATGTCATGTGTCACGACACGCTACATCAGACCACATACACACTGCGACATGTGCAGAAGAGAACACGTGGAAGGTGGCCCGCGCACGTATGCGATGTCCCTTCCGCGATCCACTGTCAACCGGCATCTGCGGCATGTCCCAGATATGGAACGCGGTCCACCAGGGTAGCACTTTGTGTGAGGCAATACGACAAAGTCGGAATACACGCGTCACTACATCAGACGGCTCACGCTGACCTGACCTGACCTGACCTGACCTGACCTGACTCACCGCACCACCACCCCCAGCGACCCAGGGTGACATACAATGCGTTCGTACGTTCCTCCCACACGCCTCTATGGCGTACCACAGTGCAACCTAGCTGTTATTGGGAGACGAGACAAGTAGCATCGAGCACAACATATGGAAATTGAGATTCGACACCGTTGGGCACAGCCAGCGTACGGTCACACGTATCACACTACTTCACTCTGTACGTAACGACCGATGATCGGTACAGCGTGTGGGTTACGCGTACGACATCAGCGGACAATGGACACAGACCATACCACGACGTACACTGAGGGCGTCGACATCTGAATGCAACTGAACAGCTGCGAGGCTCATTTAACACTCAAACGCCAGACCGACCAGCTTGAGAGGACAGAGACACAAAGAGGGGGACAGAGGGGGGGGGGGCGGCGATATAGTCCTATTGCAGTACAATTGACAGTGGATAGCGGGAATATGTGGAAAGTAAGCAACACTCGCAAGACATCTACATGAGGATAACAACGACACCAGAGATTCCGAGCAGTGAACTATGTTAGGCAAAGGGACAACGTGGGTTAGGTTAAGGGACAACGTGGGTTAGGTTAAGGGACAACGTGGGTTAGGTTAAGGGACAACGTGGGTTAGGTTAAGGGACAACGTGGGTTAGGTTAAGGGACAACGTGGGTTAGGTTAAGGGACAACGTGGGTTAGGTTAAGGGACAACGTGGGTTAGGTTAAGGGACAATGTGGGTTAGGTTAAGGGACAACGTGGGTTAGGTTAAGGGACAACGTGGGTTAGGTTAAGGGACAAATTGAGTTAGGTTAAGGGACAACGTGGGTTAGGTTAAGGGACAAATTGAGTTAGGTTAAGGGACAAATTGAGTTAGGTTAAGGGACAAATTGAGTTAGGTTAAGGGACAAATTGAGTTAGGTTAAGGGACAACGTGGGTTAGGTTAAGGGACAAATTGAGTTAGGTTAAGGGACAAATTGAGTTAGGTTAAGGGACAAATTGAGTTAGGTTAAGGGACAAATTGAGTTAGGTTAAGGGACAAATTGAGTTAGGTTAAGGGACAACTTGAGTTAGGTTAAGGGACAACTTGAGTTAGGTTAAGGGACAACTTGAGTTAGGTTAAGGGACAACTTGAGTTAGGTTAAGGGACAACTTGAGTTAGGTTAAGGGACAACTTGAGTTAGGTTAAGGGACAACTTGAGTTAGGTT
>NW_026061790.1:570000-572500 GCF_023897955.1 Schistocerca gregaria
CCGCCAGGCGCCGCGTGCAGGGTGCGCCGCAGCGTAGCTGCACCGCCTGCCGGGCCCGTCGGCTGGCGCTCCTGCCACTCGGCGCCCCCCACCAGCCGCCTGTTGCGCGTGCGCCCACGCAGCGCGCGGCCAACACGCCGGGCGGCCCCCCTTCACCGGCCGGGAACAGTCCCACCAAGCCACCGCCGCGTATCGCTTCATACCCACATGGACCTAGTCACGTGTGTGGATGTGGCGGGTACCGCTGAAACAACCGGTTAATAGCTGTACCGATCGTCGCCATCACAGATTCACCTCCAGCGTGAACAACCGCTCAACAACGGATTTCCAGTTCATTTGCGTATCTTGGGCAGTAAACGTAGATGTCCACCTACATTTGCGAATTCAACAATTCTTGCATGCCAGGATGTCATGTGTCACGACACGCTACATCAGACCACATACACACTGCGACATGTGCAGAAGAGAACACGTGGAAGGTGGCCCGCGCACGTATGCGATGTCCCTTCCGCGATCCACTGTCAACCGGCATCTGCGGCATGTCCCAGATATGGAACGCGGTCCACCAGGGTAGCACTTTGTGTGAGGCAATACGACAAAGTCGGAATACACGCGTCACTACATCAGACGGCTCACGCTGACCTGACCTGACCTGACCTGACCTGACCTGACTCACCGCACCACCACCCCCAGCGACCCAGGGTGACATACAATGCGTTCGTACGTTCCTCCCACACGCCTCTACGGCGTACCACAGTGCAACCTAGCTGTTATTGGGAGACGAGACAAGTAGCATCGAGCACAACATATGGAAATTGAGATTCGACACCGTTGGGCACAGCCAGCGTACGGTCACACGTATCACACTACTTCACTCTGTACGTAACGACCGATGATCGGTACAGCGTGTGGGTTACGCGTACGACATCAGCGGACAATGGACACTGACCATACCACGACGTACACTGAGGGCGTCGACATCTGAATGCAACTGAACAGCTGCGAGGCTCATTTAACACTCAAACGCCAGACCGACCAGCTTGAGAGGACAGAGACACAAAGAGGGGGACAGAGGGGGGGGGGGGCGGCGATATAGTCCTATTGCAGTACAATTGACAGTGGATAGCGGGAATATGTGGAAAGTAAGCAACACTCGCAAGACATCTACATGAGGATAACAACGACACCAGAGATTCCGAGCAGTGAACTATGTTAGGCAAAGGGACAACGTGGGTTAGGTTAAGGGACAACGTGGGTTAGGTTAAGGGACAACGTGGGTTAGGTTAAGGGACAACGTGGGTTAGGTTAAGGGACAACGTGGGTTAGGTTAAGGGACAACGTGGGTTAGGTTAAGGGACAACGTGGGTTAGGTTAAGGGACAACGTGGGTTAGGTTAAGGGACAACGTGGGTTAGGTTAAGGGACAACGTGGGTTAGGTTAAGGGACAACGTGGGTTAGGTTAAGGGACAACGTGGGTTAGGTTAAGGGACAACGTGGGTTAGGTTAAGGGACAACGTGGGTTAGGTTAAGGGACAACGTGGGTTAGGTTAAGGGACAAATTGAGTTAGGTTAAGGGACAACGTGGGTTAGGTTAAGGGACAAATTGAGTTAGGTTAAGGGACAAATTGAGTTAGGTTAAGGGACAAATTGAGTTAGGTTAAGGGACAAATTGAGTTAGGTTAAGGGACAACGTGGGTTAGGTTAAGGGACAAATTGAGTTAGGTTAAGGGACAAATTGAGTTAGGTTAAGGGACAAATTGAGTTAGGTTAAGGGACAAATTGAGTTAGGTTAAGGGACAAATTGAGTTAGGTTAAGGGACAAATTGAGTTAGGTTAAGGGACAAATTGAGTTAGGTTAAGGGACAACTTGAGTTAGGTTAAGGGACAACTTGAGTTAGGTTAAGGGACAACTTGAGTTAGGTTAAGGGACAACTTGAGTTAGGTTAAGGGACAACTTGAGTTAGGTTAAGGGACAACTTGAGTTAGGTTAAGGGACAACTTGAGTTAGGTTAAGGGACAACTTGAGTTAGGTTAAGGGACAACTTGAGTTAGGTTAAGGGACAACTTGAGTTAGGTTAAGGGACAACTTGAGTTAGGTTAAGGGTCAACTTGAGTTAGGTTAAGGGACAACTTGAGTTAGGTTAAGGGACAACTTGAGTTAGGTTAAGGGACAACTTGAGTTAGGTTAAGGGACAACTTGAGTTAGGTTAAGGGATAATGTGGTACAACCAGAGTTAGGTTAAGCGATAATGTGGTACAGCCACAGTTAGGTTAAGCGATAATGTGGTACAGCCACAGTTAGGTTAAGCGATAATGTGGTACAGCCACAGTTAGGTTAAGCGATAATGTGGTACAGCCACAGTTAGGTTAAGCGATAATGTGGTACAGCCACAGTTAGGTTAAGCGATAATGTGGTACAGCCACAGTTAGGTTAAGCGATAATGTGGTACAGCCACAGTTAGGTTAAGCGATAATGTGGTACAGCCACAGTTAGGTTAAG
>NW_026061790.1:577500-585000 GCF_023897955.1 Schistocerca gregaria
TCGCTACGGACCTCCATCAGGGTTTCCCCTGACTTCGTCCTGGCCAGGCATAGTTCACCATCTTTCGGGTCCCAACGTGTACGCTCTAGGTGCGCCTCACCTCGCAATGAGGACGAGACGCCCCGGGAGTGCGGAGGCCGCCGCCCCGTGAAGGGCGGGGAAGCCCCATCCTCCCTCGGCCCGCGCAAGGCGAGACCTTCACTTTCATTACGCCTTTAGGTTTCGTACAGCCCAATGACTCGCGCACATGTTAGACTCCTTGGTCCGTGTTTCAAGACGGGTCGTGAAATTGTCCAAAGCTGAAGCGCCGCTGACGGGAGCGATTATTCCGCCCGAGAGCATCCCGAGCCAACAGCGGCGCGGGTCCGGGGCCGGGCCAGGTAGGTCCGTCATCCGGGAAGAACCGCGCGCGCTTGCCGGGAGCCCGAGCGCCCAAAGGGGCGAATCGACTCCTCCAGATATACCGCCGAGCAGCCAGCCAGGACACCGGGGCTCTGCCCAACAGACGCGAACCGAGGCCCGCGGAAGGACAGGCTGCGCACCCGGGCCGTAGGCCGGCACCCAGCGGGTCGCGACGTCCTACTAGGGGAGAAGTGCGGCCCACCGCACACCGGAACGGCCCCACCCCGCGGCGAGTGGAAAGGCAACCGGACACGACCCCGCCGCGGATTGCTCCGCGCGGGCGGCCGGCCCCATCTGCCGAGGGCGGGGGCCAGTGGCCGGATGGGCGTGAATCTCACCCGTTCGACCTTTCGGACTTCTCACGTTTACCCCAGAACGGTTTCACGTACTTTTGAACTCTCTCTTCAAAGTTCTTTTCAACTTTCCCTCACGGTACTTGTTCGCTATCGGTCTCGTGGTCATATTTAGTCTCAGATGGAGTTTACCACCCACTTGGAGCTGCACTCTCAAGCAACCCGACTCGAAGGAGAGGTCCCGCCGACGCTCGCACCGGCCGCTACGGGCCTGGCACCCTCTACGGGCCGTGGCCTCATTCAAGTTGGACTTGGGCTCGGCGCGAGGCGTCGGGGTAGTGGACCCTCCCAAACACCACATGCCACGACAGGCGGCAGCCTGCGGGGTTCGGTGCTGGACTCTTCCCTGTTCGCTCGCCGCTACTGGGGGAATCCTTGTTAGTTTCTTTTCCTCCGCTTAGTAATATGCTTAAATTCAGCGGGTAGTCTCGCCTGCTCTGAGGTCGTTGTACGAGGTGTCGCACGCCACACCGCCAGCCGGCTGTGCACGCTACCGAGAAAGTACCGGTATGCGAACCGCCAGGCGACGGGCGCGCATCGCACGTTTAAGGAGACGCGGCCGGCCACACAGGCGACCACGACACTCCCACGTCTCCGAAGCGGGACAAACGCCGCGCGCTTCAGTATACGTAGCCGACCCTCAGCCAGACGTGGCCCGGGAACGGAATCCATGGACCGCAATGTGCGTTCGAAACGTCGATGTTCATGTGTCCTGCAGTTCACATGTCGACGCGCAATTTGCTGCGTTCTTCATCGACCCACGAGCCGAGTGATCCACCGTCCTGGGTGATCTTTTCCTTTTCAGTCTCCCACTGTCTCTTTCAAGACAGTAGCATTTGCGGGACTGAGGCGTCTGACGGCCCCTGTTCCACTATTTTTTTGTGTCCAACGGCCTCACAGCCGATGGGCGTCGTACGGCTCCACACCGGAGCGGACAGGCACTCGGGCGAACGTCATTCAAAACCGGCGCCAGGCGCCAGGTACCGCAGGCCAGCCGCTCCAGAGCTTCAGCGCTCGTACCACACAACAACAACACTTCCGCTAGTTTTGAGAGGCACGCGTGGTTCCGCACGCGGCGCACGGCCACTGCCGTACAGGTAGCGTGTTGCGCGACACGACACGCACATCGAAAGACATGCAGTCTAGTCGGTAATGATCCTTCCGCAGGTTCACCTACGGAAACCTTGTTACGACTTTTACTTCCTCTAAATGATCAAGTTTGGTCATCTTTCCGGTAGCATCGGCAACGACAGAGTCGATGCCGCGTACCAGTCCGAAGACCTCACTAAATCATTCAATCGGTAGTAGCGACGGGCGGTGTGTACAAAGGGCAGGGACGTAATCAACGCGAGCTTATGACTCGCGCTTACTGGGAATTCCTCGTTCATGGGGAACAATTGCAAGCCCCAATCCCTAGCACGAAGGAGGTTCAGCGGGTTACCCCGACCTTTCGGCCTAGGAAGACACGCTGATTCCTTCAGTGTAGCGCGCGTGCGGCCCAGAACATCTAAGGGCATCACAGACCTGTTATTGCTCAATCTCGTGCGGCTAGAAGCCGCCTGTCCCTCTAAGAAGAAAAGTAATCGCTGACAGCACGAAGGATGTCACGCGACTAGTTAGCAGGCTAGAGTCTCGTTCGTTATCGGAATTAACCAGACAAATCGCTCCACCAACTAAGAACGGCCATGCACCACCACCCACCGAATCAAGAAAGAGCTATCAACCTGTCAATCCTTCCGGTGTCCGGGCCTGGTGAGGTTTCCCGTGTTGAGTCAAATTAAGCCGCAGGCTCCACTCCTGGTGGTGCCCTTCCGTCAATTCCTTTAAGTTTCAGCTTTGCAACCATACTTCCCCCGGAACCCAAAAGCTTTGGTTTCCCGGAGGCTGCCCGCCGAGTCATCGGAGGAACTGCGGCGGATCGCTGGCTGGCATCGTTTATGGTTAGAACTAGGGCGGTATCTGATCGCCTTCGAACCTCTAACTTTCGTTCTTGATTAATGAAAACATACTTGGCAAATGCTTTCGCTTCTGTTCGTCTTGCGACGATCCAAGAATTTCACCTCTAACGTCGCAATACGAATGCCCCCGCCTGTCCCTATTAATCATTACCTCGGGTTCCGAAAACCAACAAAATAGAACCGAGGTCCTATTCCATTATTCCATGCACACAGTATTCAGGCGGGCTTGCCTGCTTTAAGCACTCTAATTTGTTCAAAGTAAACGTGCCGGCCCACCGAGACACTCAACAAAGAGCACCCTGGTAGGATTTAAACGGGGTCCGCCTCGGGACGCGAAAGCACCCCTTCGGCTCGCCCCACCGGCAGGACGTCCCACGATACATGCCAGTTAAACACCGACGGGCGGTGAACCAACAGCGTGGGACACAAATCCAACTACGAGCTTTTTAACCGCAACAACTTTAATATACGCTATTGGAGCTGGAATTACCGCGGCTGCTGGCACCAGACTTGCCCTCCAATAGATACTCGTTAAAGGATTTAAAGTGTACTCATTCCGATTACGGGGCCTCGGATGAGTCCCGTATCGTTATTTTTCGTCACTACCTCCCCGTGCCGGGAGTGGGTAATTTGCGCGCCTGCTGCCTTCCTTGGATGTGGTAGCCGTTTCTCAGGCTCCCTCTCCGGAATCGAACCCTGATTCCCCGTTACCCGTTACAACCATGGTAGGCGCAGAACCTACCATCGACAGTTGATAAGGCAGACATTTGAAAGATGCGTCGCCGGTACGAGGACCGTGCGATCAGCCCAAAGTTATTCAGAGTCACCAAGGCAAACGGACCAGACAAGCCAATCCGATTGGTTTTGATCTAATAAAAGCGTCCCTTCCATCTCTGGTCGGGACTCTGTTTGCATGTATTAGCTCTAGAATTACCACAGTTATCCAAGTAACGTGGGTACGATCTAAGGAACCATAACTGATTTAATGAGCCATTCGCGGTTTCACCTTAATGCGGCTTGTACTGAGACATGCATGGCTTAATCTTTGAGACAAGCATATGACTACTGGCAGGATCAACCAGGGAGCTGCGTCAACTAGAGCTGAGCAGCCGGCCGCCCGGGAGTGTGTCCCGGGGGCCCGCGCGAACACGCAAGCGTCCGCTCAATTATTCTGCAAACAGGAGGAGGCCGAGCTCCCCTGCACGATACACCTCGAAACCCTCTCAGGTCCCGGCGGCGCGCAGCGCCGTCCTAGGTACTTGGTCGGTTTCGAGAGAGGCGCAATCGCCCGGAGTTAGGCGAGTAGACGGTTTTAGTGCGAACACCCTTGCTCCCAACTGAGCTTGCCGCTGCCGACAGAGGCCCGGGAGCGTGCTGTCGTGGCATTGCCGGCGGGAGACAACACGCGCCACCTATGGTGACCGGCAGCTCCAACGCCAGCGCCACACAAGGGCAAAGCCCCACTTGGGTGCAGAAGCGAACTCTCCCAGCACAGCGCACGCGCCAACACGTCCGCACAACTGCGATACAAACCACCTGCGAGAACCGCTGGGGCGACCGAGCAGTAGACGGCGTCGCGGCGCCGAGTGCCAGGCGGCGGCGCATCCTCAACGCACACAGTCCTCAATCAGACCAGCACACTGCAGATGTCCACCGCGCTTCGCACCGGGCTCGGCTGAACCAACTTTGGCCGCCAGGCGCCGCGTGCAGGGTGCGCCGCAGCGTAGCTGCACCGCCTGCCGGGCCCGTCGGCTGGCGCTCCTGCCACTCGGCGCCCCCCACCAGCCGCCTGTTGCGCGTGCGCCCACGCAGCGCGCGGCCAACACGCCGGGCGGCCCCCCTTCACCGGCCGGGAACAGTCCCACCAAGCCACCGCCGCGTATCGCTTCATACCCACATGGACCTAGTCACGTGTGTGGATGTGGCGGGTACCGCTGAAACAACCGGTTAATAGCTGTACCGATCGTCGCCATCACAGATTCACCTCCAGCGTGAACAACCGCTCAACAACGGATTTCCAGTTCATTTGCGTATCTTGGGCAGTAAACGTAGATGTCCACCTACATTTGCGAATTCAACAATTCTTGCATGCCAGGATGTCATGTGTCACGACACGCTACATCAGACCACATACACACTGCGACATGTGCAGAAGAGAACACGTGGAAGGTGGCCCGCGCACGTATGCGATGTCCCTTCCGCGATCCACTGTCAACCGGCATCTGCGGCATGTCCCAGATATGGAACGCGGTCCACCAGGGTAGCACTTTGTGTGAGGCAATACGACAAAGTCGGAATACACGCGTCACTACATCAGACGGCTCACGCTGACCTGACCTGACCTGACCTGACCTGACCTGACTCACCGCACCACCACCCCCAGCGACCCAGGGTGACATACAATGCGTTCGTACGTTCCTCCCACACGCCTCTACGGCGTACCACAGTGCAACCTAGCTGTTATTGGGAGACGAGACAAGTAGCATCGAGCACAACATATGGAAATTGAGATTCGACACCGTTGGGCACAGCCAGCGTACGGTCACACGTATCACACTACTTCACTCTGTACGTAACGACCGATGATCGGTACAGCGTGTGGGTTACGCGTACGACATCAGCGGACAATGGACACAGACCATACCACGACGTACACTGAGGGCGTCGACATCTGAATGCAACTGAACAGCTGCGAGGCTCATTTAACACTCAAACGCCAGACCGACCAGCTTGAGAGGACAGAGACACAAAGAGGGGGACAGAGGGGGGGGGGGCGGCGATATAGTCCTATTGCAGTACAATTGACAGTGGATAGCGGGAATATGTGGAAAGTAAGCAACACTCGCAAGACATCTACATGAGGATAACAACGACACCAGAGATTCCGAGCAGTGAACTATGTTAGGCAAAGGGACAACGTGGGTTAGGTTAAGGGACAACGTGGGTTAGGTTAAGGGACAACGTGGGTTAGGTTAAGGGACAACGTGGGTTAGGTTAAGGGACAACGTGGGTTAGGTTAAGGGACAACGTGGGTTAGGTTAAGGGACAACGTGGGTTAGGTTAAGGGACAACGTGGGTTAGGTTAAGGGACAACGTGGGTTAGGTTAAGGGACAACGTGGGTTAGGTTAAGGGACAACGTGGGTTAGGTTAAGGGACAACGTGGGTTAGGTTAAGGGACAACGTGGGTTAGGTTAAGGGACAACGTGGGTTAGGTTAAGGGACAACGTGGGTTAGGTTAAGGGACAACGTGGGTTAGGTTAAGGGACAAATTGAGTTAGGTTAAGGGACAACGTGGGTTAGGTTAAGGGACAAATTGAGTTAGGTTAAGGGACAAATTGAGTTAGGTTAAGGGACAAATTGAGTTAGGTTAAGGGACAAATTGAGTTAGGTTAAGGGACAACGTGGGTTAGGTTAAGGGACAAATTGAGTTAGGTTAAGGGACAAATTGAGTTAGGTTAAGGGACAAATTGAGTTAGGTTAAGGGACAAATTGAGTTAGGTTAAGGGACAAATTGAGTTAGGTTAAGGGACAAATTGAGTTAGGTTAAGGGACAACTTGAGTTAGGTTAAGGGACAACTTGAGTTAGGTTAAGGGACAACTTGAGTTAGGTTAAGGGACAACTTGAGTTAGGTTAAGGGTCAACTTGAGTTAGGTTAAGGGACAACTTGAGTTAGGTTAAGGGACAACTTGAGTTAGGTTAAGGGACAACTTGAGTTAGGTTAAGGGACAACTTGAGTTAGGTTAAGGGACAACTTGAGTTAGGTTAAGGGATAATGTGGTACAACCAGAGTTAGGTTAAGCGATAATGTGGTACAGCCACAGTTAGGTTAAGCGATAATGTGGTACAGCCACAGTTAGGTTAAGCGATAATGTGGTACAGCCACAGTTAGGTTAAGCGATAATGTGGTACAGCCACAGTTAGGTTAAGCGATAATGTGGTACAGCCACAGTTAGGTTAAGCGATAATGTGGTACAGCCACAGTTAGGTTAAGCGATAATGTGGTACAGCCACAGTTAGGTTAAGCGATAATGTGGTACAGCCACAGTTAGGTTAAGCGATAATGTGGTACAGCCACAGTTAGGTTAAGCGATAATGTGGTACAGCCACAGTTAGGTTAAGCGATAATGTGGTACAGCCACAGTTAGGTTAAGCGATAATGTGGTACAGCCACAGTTAGGTTAAGCGATAATGTGGTACAGCCACAGTTAGGTTAAGCGATAATGTGGTACAGCCACAGTTAGGTTAAGCGATAAAGTTGGTTACATTTGGTATTGTGTGGGAAGGGGGCAGAGAGAGGGGGGGGGGGTGGATAGTGGTGGCAGTACGCGGATGCCTGAGTCACCGTCAGATACGTCACGTCGGTTCGATGCTTGTAGCAAGAGGCTGGCGGGTCTGTGTCTCTCACTTCTGCAATTTTTCATGTGGTATAACACGAGGGCGGGGGGTGATATTTGGTGCCCCTCTGTGTAGGATGTGTGTTGGTTTATCTGAGCAATGGTAGTTGTCGGAGGAGTGGGGTATTGTGCTTTTATAGGTGGACCTACTGCTCTGGTTATCATAGTGTCGACGGTGCAATGTCGCAGAGAGGATGCACTCGACATTGTCGCATTCCAGATGTTTACGTATTGTGTGTCTCCGTTGCAGGCCGAGAGTGGTGCATGTTCGAGTGTCTGGCTGACGTGCGATTCACGTTGTGTGCCCAGTCTTACAGCACGTATAGGGACATTCGCATAAATCATCTATATGTGGCCTTGCATCATTTACTAAGCAGTGCCGTGAGACGAC
>NW_026061790.1:592500-595000 GCF_023897955.1 Schistocerca gregaria
TACTCATTCCGATTACGGGGCCTCGGATGAGTCCCGTATCGTTATTTTTCGTCACTACCTCCCCGTGCCGGGAGTGGGTAATTTGCGCGCCTGCTGCCTTCCTTGGATGTGGTAGCCGTTTCTCAGGCTCCCTCTCCGGAATCGAACCCTGATTCCCCGTTACCCGTTACAACCATGGTAGGCGCAGAACCTACCATCGACAGTTGATAAGGCAGACATTTGAAAGATGCGTCGCCGGTACGAGGACCGTGCGATCAGCCCAAAGTTATTCAGAGTCACCAAGGCAAACGGACCAGACAAGCCAATCCGATTGGTTTTGATCTAATAAAAGCGTCCCTTCCATCTCTGGTCGGGACTCTGTTTGCATGTATTAGCTCTAGAATTACCACAGTTATCCAAGTAACGTGGGTACGATCTAAGGAACCATAACTGATTTAATGAGCCATTCGCGGTTTCACCTTAATGCGGCTTGTACTGAGACATGCATGGCTTAATCTTTGAGACAAGCATATGACTACTGGCAGGATCAACCAGGGAGCTGCGTCAACTAGAGCTGAGCAGCCAGCCGCCCGGGAGTGTGTCCCGGGGGCCCGCGCGAACACGCAAGCGTCCGCTCAATTATTCTGCAAACAGGAGGAGGCCGAGCTCCCCTGCACGATACACCTCGAAACCCTCTCAGGTCCCGGCGGCGCGCAGCGCCGTCCTAGGTACTTGGTCGGTTTCGAGAGAGGCGCAATCGCCCGGAGTTAGGCGAGTAGACGGTTTTAGTGCGAACACCCTTGCTCCCAACTGAGCTTGCCGCTGCCGACAGAGGCCCGGGAGCGTGCTGTCGTGGCATTGCCGGCGGGAGACAACACGCGCCACCTATGGTGACCGGCAGCTCCAACGCCAGCGCCACACAAGGGCAAAGCCCCACTTGGGTGCAGAAGCGAACTCTCCCAGCACAGCGCACGCGCCAACACGTCCGCACAACTGCGATACAAACCACCTGCGAGAACCGCTGGGGCGACCGAGCAGCAGACGGCGTCGCGGCGCCGAGTGCCAGGCGGCGGCGCATCCTCAACGCACACAGTCCTCAATCAGACCAGCACACTGCAGATGTCCACCGCGCTTCGCACCGGGCTCGGCTGAACCAACTTTGGCCGCCAGGCGCCGCGTGCAGGGTGCGCCGCAGCGTAGCTGCACCGCCTGCCGGGCCCGTCGGCTGGCGCTCCTGCCACTCGGCGCCCCCCACCAGCCGCCTGTTGCGCGTGCGCCCACGCAGCGCGCGGCCAACACGCCGGGCGGCCCCCCTTCACCGGCCGGGAACAGTCCCACCAAGCCACCGCCGCGTATCGCTTCATACCCACATGGACCTAGTCACGTGTGTGGATGTGGCGGGTACCGCTGAAACAACCGGTTAATAGCTGTACCGATCGTCGCCATCACAGATTCACCTCCAGCGTGAACAACCGCTCAACAACGGATTTCCAGTTCATTTGCGTATCTTGGGCAGTAAACGTAGATGTCCACCTACATTTGCGAATTCAACAATTCTTGCATGCCAGGATGTCATGTGTCACGACACGCTACATCAGACCACATACACACTGCGACATGTGCAGAAGAGAACACGTGGAAGGTGGCCCGCGCACGTATGCGATGTCCCTTCCGCGATCCACTGTCAACCGGCATCTGCGGCATGTCCCAGATATGGAACGCGGTCCACCAGGGTAGCACTTTGTGTGAGGCAATACGACAAAGTCGGAATACACGCGTCACTACATCAGACGGCTCACGCTGACCTGACCTGACCTGACCTGACCTGACCTGACTCACCGCACCACCACCCCCAGCGACCCAGGGTGACATACAATGCGTTCGTACGTTCCTCCCACACGCCTCTACGGCGTACCACAGTGCAACCTAGCTGTTATTGGGAGACGAGACAAGTAGCATCGAGCACAACATATGGAAATTGAGATTCGACACCGTTGGGCACAGCCAGCGTACGGTCACACGTATCACACTACTTCACTCTGTACGTAACGACCGATGATCGGTACAGCGTGTGGGTTACGCGTACGACATCAGCGGACAATGGACACAGACCATACCACGACGTACACTGAGGGCGTCGACATCTGAATGCAACTGAACAGCTGCGAGGCTCATTTAACACTCAAACGCCAGACCGACCAGCTTGAGAGGACAGAGACACAAAGAGGGGGACAGAGGGGGGGGGGGCGGCGATATAGTCCTATTGCAGTACAATTGACAGTGGATAGCGGGAATATGTGGAAAGTAAGCAACACTCGCAAGACATCTACATGAGGATAACAACGACACCAGAGATTCCGAGCAGTGAACTATGTTAGGCAAAGGGACAACGTGGGTTAGGTTAAGGGACAACGTGGGTTAGGTTAAGGGACAACGTGGGTTAGGTTAAGGGACAACGTGGGTTAGGTTAAGGGACAACGTGGGTTAGGTTAAGGGACAACGTGGGTTAGGTTAAGGGACA
>NW_026061790.1:602500-607500 GCF_023897955.1 Schistocerca gregaria
CGGGACTGAGGCGTCTGACGGCCCCTGTTCCACTATTTTTTTGTGTCCAACGGCCTCACAGCCGATGGGCGTCGTACGGCTCCACACCGGAGCGGACAGGCACTCGGGCGAACGTCATTCAAAACCGGCGCCAGGCGCCAGGTACCGCAGGCCAGCCGCTCCAGAGCTTCAGCGCTCGTACCACACAACAACAACACTTCCGCTAGTTTTGAGAGGCACGCGTGGTTCCGCACGCGGCGCACGGCCACTGCCGTACAGGTAGCGTGTTGCGCGACACGACACGCACATCGAAAGACATGCAGTCTAGTCGGTAATGATCCTTCCGCAGGTTCACCTACGGAAACCTTGTTACGACTTTTACTTCCTCTAAATGATCAAGTTTGGTCATCTTTCCGGTAGCATCGGCAACGACAGAGTCGATGCCGCGTACCAGTCCGAAGACCTCACTAAATCATTCAATCGGTAGTAGCGACGGGCGGTGTGTACAAAGGGCAGGGACGTAATCAACGCGAGCTTATGACTCGCGCTTACTGGGAATTCCTCGTTCATGGGGAACAATTGCAAGCCCCAATCCCTAGCACGAAGGAGGTTCAGCGGGTTACCCCGACCTTTCGGCCTAGGAAGACACGCTGATTCCTTCAGTGTAGCGCGCGTGCGGCCCAGAACATCTAAGGGCATCACAGACCTGTTATTGCTCAATCTCGTGCGGCTAGAAGCCGCCTGTCCCTCTAAGAAGAAAAGTAATCGCTGACAGCACGAAGGATGTCACGCGACTAGTTAGCAGGCTAGAGTCTCGTTCGTTATCGGAATTAACCAGACAAATCGCTCCACCAACTAAGAACGGCCATGCACCACCACCCACCGAATCAAGAAAGAGCTATCAATCTGTCAATCCTTCCGGTGTCCGGGCCTGGTGAGGTTTCCCGTGTTGAGTCAAATTAAGCCGCAGGCTCCACTCCTGGTGGTGCCCTTCCGTCAATTCCTTTAAGTTTCAGCTTTGCAACCATACTTCCCCCGGAACCCAAAAGCTTTGGTTTCCCGGAGGCTGCCCGCCGAGTCATCGGAGGAACTGCGGCGGATCGCTGGCTGGCATCGTTTATGGTTAGAACTAGGGCGGTATCTGATCGCCTTCGAACCTCTAACTTTCGTTCTTGATTAATGAAAACATACTTGGCAAATGCTTTCGCTTCTGTTCGTCTTGCGACGATCCAAGAATTTCACCTCTAACGTCGCAATACGAATGCCCCCGCCTGTCCCTATTAATCATTACCTCGGGTTCCGAAAACCAACAAAATAGAACCGAGGTCCTATTCCATTATTCCATGCACACAGTATTCAGGCGGGCTTGCCTGCTTTAAGCACTCTAATTTGTTCAAAGTAAACGTGCCGGCCCACCGAGACACTCAACAAAGAGCACCCTGGTAGGATTTAAACGGGGTCCGCCTCGGGACGCGAAAGCACCCCTTCGGCTCGCCCCACCGGCAGGACGTCCCACGATACATGCCAGTTAAACACCGACGGGCGGTGAACCAACAGCGTGGGACACAAATCCAACTACGAGCTTTTTAACCGCAACAACTTTAATATACGCTATTGGAGCTGGAATTACCGCGGCTGCTGGCACCAGACTTGCCCTCCAATAGATACTCGTTAAAGGATTTAAAGTGTACTCATTCCGATTACGGGGCCTCGGATGAGTCCCGTATCGTTATTTTTCGTCACTACCTCCCCGTGCCGGGAGTGGGTAATTTGCGCGCCTGCTGCCTTCCTTGGATGTGGTAGCCGTTTCTCAGGCTCCCTCTCCGGAATCGAACCCTGATTCCCCGTTACCCGTTACAACCATGGTAGGCGCAGAACCTACCATCGACAGTTGATAAGGCAGACATTTGAAAGATGCGTCGCCGGTACGAGGACCGTGCGATCAGCCCAAAGTTATTCAGAGTCACCAAGGCAAACGGACCAGACAAGCCAATCCGATTGGTTTTGATCTAATAAAAGCGTCCCTTCCATCTCTGGTCGGGACTCTGTTTGCATGTATTAGCTCTAGAATTACCACAGTTATCCAAGTAACGTGGGTACGATCTAAGGAACCATAACTGATTTAATGAGCCATTCGCGGTTTCACCTTAATGCGGCTTGTACTGAGACATGCATGGCTTAATCTTTGAGACAAGCATATGACTACTGGCAGGATCAACCAGGGAGCTGCGTCAACTAGAGCTGAGCAGCCGGCCGCCCGGGAGTGTGTCCCGGGGGCCCGCGCGAACACGCAAGCGTCCGCTCAATTATTCTGCAAACAGGAGGAGGCCGAGCTCCCCTGCACGATACACCTCGAAACCCTCTCAGGTCCCGGCGGCGCGCAGCGCCGTCCTAGGTACTTGGTCGGTTTCGAGAGAGGCGCAATCGCCCGGAGTTAGGCGAGTAGACGGTTTTAGTGCGAACACCCTTGCTCCCAACTGAGCTTGCCGCTGCCGACAGAGGCCCGGGAGCGTGCTGTCGTGGCATTGCCGGCGGGAGACAACACGCGCCACCTATGGTGACCGGCAGCTCCAACGCCAGCGCCACACAAGGGCAAAGCCCCACTTGGGTGCAGAAGCGAACTCTCCCAGCACAGCGCACGCGCCAACACGTCCGCACAACTGCGATACAAACCACCTGCGAGAACCGCTGGGGCGACCGAGCAGCAGACGGCGTCGCGGCGCCGAGTGCCAGGCGGCGGCGCATCCTCAACGCACACAGTCCTCAATCAGACCAGCACACTGCAGATGTCCACCGCGCTTCGCACCGGGCTCGGCTGAACCAACTTTGGCCGCCAGGCGCCGCGTGCAGGGTGCGCCGCAGCGTAGCTGCACCGCCTGCCGGGCCCGTCGGCTGGCGCTCCTGCCACTCGGCGCCCCCCACCAGCCGCCTGTTGCGCGTGCGCCCACGCAGCGCGCGGCCAACACGCCGGGCGGCCCCCCTTCACCGGCCGGGAACAGTCCCACCAAGCCACCGCCGCGTATCGCTTCATACCCACATGGACCTAGTCACGTGTGTGGATGTGGCGGGTACCGCTGAAACAACCGGTTAATAGCTGTACCGATCGTCGCCATCACAGATTCACCTCCAGCGTGAACAACCGCTCAACAACGGATTTCCAGTTCATTTGCGTATCTTGGGCAGTAAACGTAGATGTCCACCTACATTTGCGAATTCAACAATTCTTGCATGCCAGGATGTCATGTGTCACGACACGCTACATCAGACCACATACACACTGCGACATGTGCAGAAGAGAACACGTGGAAGGTGGCCCGCGCACATATGCGATGTCCCTTCCGCGATCCACTGTCAACCGGCATCTGCGGCATGTCCCAGATATGGAACGCGGTCCACCAGGGTAGCACTTTGTGTGAGGCAATACGACAAAGTCGGAATACACGCGTCACTACATCAGACGGCTCACGCTGACCTGACCTGACCTGACCTGACCTGACCTGACTCACCGCACCACCACCCCCAGCGACCCAGGGTGACATACAATGCGTTCGTACGTTCCTCCCACACGCCTCTACGGCGTACCACAGTGCAACCTAGCTGTTATTGGGAGACGAGACAAGTAGCATCGAGCACAACATATGGAAATTGAGATTCGACACCGTTGGGCACAGCCAGCGTACGGTCACACGTATCACACTACTTCACTCTGTACGTAACGACCGATGATCGGTACAGCGTGTGGGTTACGCGTACGACATCAGCGGACAATGGACACAGACCATACCACGACGTACACTGAGGGCGTCGACATCTGAATGCAACTGAACAGCTGCGAGGCTCATTTAACACTCAAACGCCAGACCGACCAGCTTGAGAGGACAGAGACACAAAGAGGGGGACAGAGGGGGGGGGGGGCGGCGATATAGTCCTATTGCAGTACAATTGACAGTGGATAGCGGGAATATGTGGAAAGTAAGCAACACTCGCAAGACATCTACATGAGGATAACAACGACACCAGAGATTCCGAGCAGTGAACTATGTTAGGCAAAGGGACAACGTGGGTTAGGTTAAGGGACAACGTGGGTTAGGTTAAGGGACAACGTGGGTTAGGTTAAGGGACAACGTGGGTTAGGTTAAGGGACAACGTGGGTTAGGTTAAGGGACAACGTGGGTTAGGTTAAGGGACAACGTGGGTTAGGTTAAGGGACAACGTGGGTTAGGTTAAGGGACAACGTGGGTTAGGTTAAGGGACAACGTGGGTTAGGTTAAGGGACAACGTGGGTTAGGTTAAGGGACAACGTGGGTTAGGTTAAGGGACAACGTGGGTTAGGTTAAGGGACAACGTGGGTTAGGTTAAGGGACAAATTGAGTTAGGTTAAGGGACAACGTGGGTTAGGTTAAGGGACAAATTGAGTTAGGTTAAGGGACAAATTGAGTTAGGTTAAGGGACAAATTGAGTTAGGTTAAGGGACAAATTGAGTTAGGTTAAGGGACAACGTGGGTTAGGTTAAGGGACAAATTGAGTTAGGTTAAGGGACAAATTGAGTTAGGTTAAGGGACAAATTGAGTTAGGTTAAGGGACAAATTGAGTTAGGTTAAGGGACAAATTGAGTTAGGTTAAGGGACAACTTGAGTTAGGTTAAGGGACAACTTGAGTTAGGTTAAGGGACAACTTGAGTTAGGTTAAGGGACAACTTGAGTTAGGTTAAGGGACAACTTGAGTTAGGTTAAGGGACAACTTGAGTTAGGTTAAGGGACAACTTGAGTTAGGTTAAGGGACAACTTGAGTTAGGTTAAGGGACAACTTGAGTTAGGTTAAGGGACAACTTGAGTTAGGTTAAGGGACAACTTGAGTTAGGTTAAGGGACAACTTGAGTTAGGTTAAGGGACAACTTGAGTTAGGTTAAGGGACAACTTGAGTTAGGTTAAGGGACAACTTGAGTTAGGTTAAGGGACAACTTGAGTTAGGTTAAGGGACAACTTGAGTTAGGTTAAGGGATAATGTGGTACAACCAGAGT
>NW_026061790.1:612500-620000 GCF_023897955.1 Schistocerca gregaria
CGAGTCGTTTGCTCGCGGCTTCAGCATATCAAGCAAGCCGGAGATCTCACCCATTTAAAGTTTGAGAATAGGTTGAGGTCGTTTCGGCCCCAAGGCCTCTAATCATTCGCTTTACCGGATGAGACTCGTACGAGCACCAGCTATCCTGAGGGAAACTTCGGAGGGAACCAGCTACTAGATGGTTCGATTAGTCTTTCGCCCCTATACCCAGCTCCGACGATCGATTTGCACGTCAGAATCGCTACGGACCTCCATCAGGGTTTCCCCTGACTTCGTCCTGGCCAGGCATAGTTCACCATCTTTCGGGTCCCAACGTGTACGCTCTAGGTGCGCCTCACCTCGCAATGAGGACGAGACGCCCCGGGAGTGCGGAGGCCGCCGCCCCGTGAAGGGCGGGGAAGCCCCATCCTCCCTCGGCCCGCGCAAGGCGAGACCTTCACTTTCATTACGCCTTTAGGTTTCGTACAGCCCAATGACTCGCGCACATGTTAGACTCCTTGGTCCGTGTTTCAAGACGGGTCGTGAAATTGTCCAAAGCTGAAGCGCCGCTGACGGGAGCGATTATTCCGCCCGAGAGCATCCCGAGCCAACAGCGGCGCGGGTCCGGGGCCGGGCCAGGTAGGTCCGTCATCCGGGAAGAACCGCGCGCGCTTGCCGGGAGCCCGAGCGCCCAAAGGGGCGAATCGACTCCTCCAGATATACCGCCGAGCAGCCAGCCAGGACACCGGGGCTCTGCCCAACAGACGCGAACCGAGGCCCGCGGAAGGACAGGCTGCGCACCCGGGCCGTAGGCCGGCACCCAGCGGGTCGCGACGTCCTACTAGGGGAGAAGTGCGGCCCACCGCACACCGGAACGGCCCCACCCCGCGGCGAGTGGAAAGGCAACCGGACGCGACCCCGCCGCGGATTGCTCCGCGCGGGCGGCCGGCCCCATCTGCCGAGGGCGGGGGCCAGTGGCCGGATGGGCGTGAATCTCACCCGTTCGACCTTTCGGACTTCTCACGTTTACCCCAGAACGGTTTCACGTACTTTTGAACTCTCTCTTCAAAGTTCTTTTCAACTTTCCCTCACGGTACTTGTTCGCTATCGGTCTCGTGGTCATATTTAGTCTCAGATGGAGTTTACCACCCACTTGGAGCTGCACTCTCAAGCAACCCGACTCGAAGGAGAGGTCCCGCCGACGCTCGCACCGGCCGCTACGGGCCTGGCACCCTCTACGGGCCGTGGCCTCATTCAAGTTGGACTTGGGCTCGGCGCGAGGCGTCGGGGTAGTGGACCCTCCCAAACACCACATGCCACGACAGGCGGCAGCCTGCGGGGTTCGGTGCTGGACTCTTCCCTGTTCGCTCGCCGCTACTGGGGGAATCCTTGTTAGTTTCTTTTCCTCCGCTTAGTAATATGCTTAAATTCAGCGGGTAGTCTCGCCTGCTCTGAGGTCGTTGTACGAGGTGTCGCACGCCACACCGCCAGCCGGCTGTGCACGCTACCGAGAAAGTACCGGTATGCGAACCGCCAGGCGACGGGCGCGCATCGCACGTTTAAGGAGACGCGGCCGGCCACACAGGCGACCACGACACTCCCACGTCTCCGAAGCGGGACAAACGCCGCGCGCTTCAGTATACGTAGCCGACCCTCAGCCAGACGTGGCCCGGGAACGGAATCCATGGACCGCAATGTGCGTTCGAAACGTCGATGTTCATGTGTCCTGCAGTTCACATGTCGACGCGCAATTTGCTGCGTTCTTCATCGACCCACGAGCCGAGTGATCCACCGTCCTGGGTGATCTTTTCCTTTTCAGTCTCCCACTGTCTCTTTCAAGACAGTAGCATTTGCGGGACTGAGGCGTCTGACGGCCCCTGTTCCACTATTTTTTTGTGTCCAACGGCCTCACAGCCGATGGGCGTCGTACGGCTCCACACCGGAGCGGACAGGCACTCGGGCGAACGTCATTCAAAACCGGCGCCAGGCGCCAGGTACCGCAGGCCAGCCGCTCCAGAGCTTCAGCGCTCGTACCACACAACAACAACACTTCCGCTAGTTTTGAGAGGCACGCGTGGTTCCGCACGCGGCGCACGGCCACTGCCGTACAGGTAGCGTGTTGCGCGACACGACACGCACATCGAAAGACATGCAGTCTAGTCGGTAATGATCCTTCCGCAGGTTCACCTACGGAAACCTTGTTACGACTTTTACTTCCTCTAAATGATCAAGTTTGGTCATCTTTCCGGTAGCATCGGCAACGACAGAGTCGATGCCGCGTACCAGTCCGAAGACCTCACTAAATCATTCAATCGGTAGTAGCGACGGGCGGTGTGTACAAAGGGCAGGGACGTAATCAACGCGAGCTTATGACTCGCGCTTACTGGGAATTCCTCGTTCATGGGGAACAATTGCAAGCCCCAATCCCTAGCACGAAGGAGGTTCAGCGGGTTACCCCGACCTTTCGGCCTAGGAAGACACGCTGATTCCTTCAGTGTAGCGCGCGTGCGGCCCAGAACATCTAAGGGCATCACAGACCTGTTATTGCTCAATCTCGTGCGGCTAGAAGCCGCCTGTCCCTCTAAGAAGAAAAGTAATCGCTGACAGCACGAAGGATGTCACGCGACTAGTTAGCAGGCTAGAGTCTCGTTCGTTATCGGAATTAACCAGACAAATCGCTCCACCAACTAAGAACGGCCATGCACCACCACCCACCGAATCAAGAAAGAGCTATCAATCTGTCAATCCTTCCGGTGTCCGGGCCTGGTGAGGTTTCCCGTGTTGAGTCAAATTAAGCCGCAGGCTCCACTCCTGGTGGTGCCCTTCCGTCAATTCCTTTAAGTTTCAGCTTTGCAACCATACTTCCCCCGGAACCCAAAAGCTTTGGTTTCCCGGAGGCTGCCCGCCGAGTCATCGGAGGAACTGCGGCGGATCGCTGGCTGGCATCGTTTATGGTTAGAACTAGGGCGGTATCTGATCGCCTTCGAACCTCTAACTTTCGTTCTTGATTAATGAAAACATACTTGGCAAATGCTTTCGCTTCTGTTCGTCTTGCGACGATCCAAGAATTTCACCTCTAACGTCGCAATACGAATGCCCCCGCCTGTCCCTATTAATCATTACCTCGGGTTCCGAAAACCAACAAAATAGAACCGAGGTCCTATTCCATTATTCCATGCACACAGTATTCAGGCGGGCTTGCCTGCTTTAAGCACTCTAATTTGTTCAAAGTAAACGTGCCGGCCCACCGAGACACTCAACAAAGAGCACCCTGGTAGGATTTAAACGGGGTCCGCCTCGGGACGCGAAAGCACCCCTTCGGCTCGCCCCACCGGCAGGACGTCCCACGATACATGCCAGTTAAACACCGACGGGCGGTGAACCAACAGCGTGGGACACAAATCCAACTACGAGCTTTTTAACCGCAACAACTTTAATATACGCTATTGGAGCTGGAATTACCGCGGCTGCTGGCACCAGACTTGCCCTCCAATAGATACTCGTTAAAGGATTTAAAGTGTACTCATTCCGATTACGGGGCCTCGGATGAGTCCCGTATCGTTATTTTTCGTCACTACCTCCCCGTGCCGGGAGTGGGTAATTTGCGCGCCTGCTGCCTTCCTTGGATGTGGTAGCCGTTTCTCAGGCTCCCTCTCCGGAATCGAACCCTGATTCCCCGTTACCCGTTACAACCATGGTAGGCGCAGAACCTACCATCGACAGTTGATAAGGCAGACATTTGAAAGATGCGTCGCCGGTACGAGGACCGTGCGATCAGCCCAAAGTTATTCAGAGTCACCAAGGCAAACGGACCAGACAAGCCAATCCGATTGGTTTTGATCTAATAAAAGCGTCCCTTCCATCTCTGGTCGGGACTCTGTTTGCATGTATTAGCTCTAGAATTACCACAGTTATCCAAGTAACGTGGGTACGATCTAAGGAACCATAACTGATTTAATGAGCCATTCGCGGTTTCACCTTAATGCGGCTTGTACTGAGACATGCATGGCTTAATCTTTGAGACAAGCATATGACTACTGGCAGGATCAACCAGGGAGCTGCGTCAACTAGAGCTGAGCAGCCGGCCGCCCGGGAGTGTGTCCCGGGGGCCCGCGCGAACACGCAAGCGTCCGCTCAATTATTCTGCAAACAGGAGGAGGCCGAGCTCCCCTGCACGATACACCTCGAAACCCTCTCAGGTCCCGGCGGCGCGCAGCGCCGTCCTAGGTACTTGGTCGGTTTCGAGAGAGGCGCAATCGCCCGGAGTTAGGCGAGTAGACGGTTTTAGTGCGAACACCCTTGCTCCCAACTGAGCTTGCCGCTGCCGACAGAGGCCCGGGAGCGTGCTGTCGTGGCATTGCCGGCGGGAGACAACACGCGCCACCTATGGTGACCGGCAGCTCCAACGCCAGCGCCACACAAGGGCAAAGCCCCACTTGGGTGCAGAAGCGAACTCTCCCAGCACAGCGCACGCGCCAACACGTCCGCACAACTGCGATACAAACCACCTGCGAGAACCGCTGGGGCGACCGAGCAGCAGACGGCGTCGCGGCGCCGAGTGCCAGGCGGCGGCGCATCCTCAACGCACACAGTCCTCAATCAGACCAGCACACTGCAGATGTCCACCGCGCTTCGCACCGGGCTCGGCTGAACCAACTTTGGCCGCCAGGCGCCGCGTGCAGGGTGCGCCGCAGCGTAGCTGCACCGCCTGCCGGGCCCGTCGGCTGGCGCTCCTGCCACTCGGCGCCCCCCACCAGCCGCCTGTTGCGCGTGCGCCCACGCAGCGCGCGGCCAACACGCCGGGCGGCCCCCCTTCACCGGCCGGGAACAGTCCCACCAAGCCACCGCCGCGTATCGCTTCATACCCACATGGACCTAGTCACGTGTGTGGATGTGGCGGGTACCGCTGAAACAACCGGTTAATAGCTGTACCGATCGTCGCCATCACAGATTCACCTCCAGCGTGAACAACCGCTCAACAACGGATTTCCAGTTCATTTGCGTATCTTGGGCAGTAAACGTAGATGTCCACCTACATTTGCGAATTCAACAATTCTTGCATGCCAGGATGTCATGTGTCACGACACGCTACATCAGACCACATACACACTGCGACATGTGCAGAAGAGAACACGTGGAAGGTGGCCCGCGCACGTATGCGATGTCCCTTCCGCGATCCACTGTCAACCGGCATCTGCGGCATGTCCCAGATATGGAACGCGGTCCACCAGGGTAGCACTTTGTGTGAGGCAATACGACAAAGTCGGAATACACGCGTCACTACATCAGACGGCTCACGCTGACCTGACCTGACCTGACCTGACCTGACCTGACTCACCGCACCACCACCCCCAGCGACCCAGGGTGACATACAATGCGTTCGTACGTTCCTCCCACACGCCTCTACGGCGTACCACAGTGCAACCTAGCTGTTATTGGGAGACGAGACAAGTAGCATCGAGCACAACATATGGAAATTGAGATTCGACACCGTTGGGCACAGCCAGCGTACGGTCACACGTATCACACTACTTCACTCTGTACGTAACGACCGATGATCGGTACAGCGTGTGGGTTACGCGTACGACATCAGCGGACAATGGACACAGACCATACCACGACGTACACTGAGGGCGTCGACATCTGAATGCAACTGAACAGCTGCGAGGCTCATTTAACACTCAAACGCCAGACCGACCAGCTTGAGAGGACAGAGACACAAAGAGGGGGACAGAGGGGGGGGGTTGGCGGCGATATAGTCCTATTGCAGTACAATTGACAGTGGATAGCGGGAATATGTGGAAAGTAAGCAACACTCGCAAGACATCTACATGAGGATAACAACGACACCAGAGATTCCGAGCAGTGAACTATGTTAGGCAAAGGGACAACGTGGGTTAGGTTAAGGGACAACGTGGGTTAGGTTAAGGGACAACGTGGGTTAGGTTAAGGGACAACGTGGGTTAGGTTAAGGGACAACGTGGGTTAGGTTAAGGGACAACGTGGGTTAGGTTAAGGGACAACGTGGGTTAGGTTAAGGGACAACGTGGGTTAGGTTAAGGGACAACGTGGGTTAGGTTAAGGGACAACGTGGGTTAGGTTAAGGGACAACGTGGGTTAGGTTAAGGGACAACGTGGGTTAGGTTAAGGGACAACGTGGGTTAGGTTAAGGGACAACGTGGGTTAGGTTAAGGGACAACGTGGGTTAGGTTAAGGGACAACGTGGGTTAGGTTAAGGGACAACGTGGGTTAGGTTAAGGGACAACGTGGGTTAGGTTAAGGGACAAATTGAGTTAGGTTAAGGGACAACGTGGGTTAGGTTAAGGGACAAATTGAGTTAGGTTAAGGGACAAATTGAGTTAGGTTAAGGGACAAATTGAGTTAGGTTAAGGGACAAATTGAGTTAGGTTAAGGGACAACGTGGGTTAGGTTAAGGGACAAATTGAGTTAGGTTAAGGGACAAATTGAGTTAGGTTAAGGGACAAATTGAGTTAGGTTAAGGGACAAATTGAGTTAGGTTAAGGGACAAATTGAGTTAGGTTAAGGGACAAATTGAGTTAGGTTAAGGGACAAATTGAGTTAGGTTAAGGGACAACTTGAGTTAGGTTAAGGGACAACTTGAGTTAGGTTAAGGGACAACTTGAGTTAGGTTAAGGGACAACTTGAGTTAGGTTAAGGGACAACTTGAGTTAGGTTAAGGGACAACTTGAGTTAGGTTAAGGGACAACTTGAGTTAGGTTAAGGGACAACTTGAGTTAGGTTAAGGGACAACTTGAGTTAGGTTAAGGGACAACTTGAGTTAGGTTAAGGGACAACTTGAGTTAGGTTAAGGGTCAACTTGAGTTAGGTTAAGGGACAACTTGAGTTAGGTTAAGGGACAACTTGAGTTAGGTTAAGGGACAACTTGAGTTAGGTTAAGGGACAACTTGAGTTAGGTTAAGGGATAATGTGGTACAACCAGAGTTAGGTTAAGCGATAATGTGGTACAGCCACAGTTAGGTTAAGCGATAATGTGGTACAGCCACAGTTAGGTTAAGCGATAATGTGGTACAGCCACAGTTAGGTTAAGCGATAATGTGGTACAGCCACAGTTAGGTTAAGCGATAATGTGGTACAGCCACAGTTAGGTTAAGCGATAATGTGGTACAGCCACAGTTAGGTTAAGCGATAATGTGGTACAGCCACAGTTAGGTTAAGCGATAATGTGGTACAGCCACAGTTAGGTTAAGCGATAATGTGGTACAGCCACAGTTAGGTTAAGCGATAATGTGGTACAGCCACAGTTAGGTTAAGCGATAATGTGGTACAGCCACAGTTAGGTTAAGCGATAATGTGGTACAGCCACAGTTAGGTTAAGCGATAATGTGGTACAGCCACAGTTAGGTTAAGCGATAATGTGGTACAGCCACAGTTAGGTTAAGCGATAAAGTTGGTTACATTTGGTATTGTGTGGGAAGGGGGCAGAGAGAGGGGGGGGGGTGGATAGTGGTGGCAGTACGCGGATGCCTGAGTCACCGTCAG
>NW_026061790.1:625000-632500 GCF_023897955.1 Schistocerca gregaria
TATTCCGCCCGAGAGCATCCCGAGCCAACAGCGGCGCGGGTCCGGGGCCGGGCCAGGTAGGTCCGTCATCCGGGAAGAACCGCGCGCGCTTGCCGGGAGCCCGAGCGCCCAAAGGGGCGAATCGACTCCTCCAGATATACCGCCGAGCAGCCAGCCAGGACACCGGGGCTCTGCCCAACAGACGCGAACCGAGGCCCGCGGAAGGACAGGCTGCGCACCCGGGCCGTAGGCCGGCACCCAGCGGGTCGCGACGTCCTACTAGGGGAGAAGTGCGGCCCACCGCACACCGGAACGGCCCCACCCCGCGGCGAGTGGAAAGGCAACCGGACACGACCCCGCCGCGGATTGCTCCGCGCGGGCGGCCGGCCCCATCTGCCGAGGGCGGGGGCCAGTGGCCGGATGGGCGTGAATCTCACCCGTTCGACCTTTCGGACTTCTCACGTTTACCCCAGAACGGTTTCACGTACTTTTGAACTCTCTCTTCAAAGTTCTTTTCAACTTTCCCTCACGGTACTTGTTCGCTATCGGTCTCGTGGTCATATTTAGTCTCAGATGGAGTTTACCACCCACTTGGAGCTGCACTCTCAAGCAACCCGACTCGAAGGAGAGGTCCCGCCGACGCTCGCACCGGCCGCTACGGGCCTGGCACCCTCTACGGGCCGTGGCCTCATTCAAGTTGGACTTGGGCTCGGCGCGAGGCGTCGGGGTAGTGGACCCTCCCAAACACCACATGCCACGACAGGCGGCAGCCTGCGGGGTTCGGTGCTGGACTCTTCCCTGTTCGCTCGCCGCTACTGGGGGAATCCTTGTTAGTTTCTTTTCCTCCGCTTAGTAATATGCTTAAATTCAGCGGGTAGTCTCGCCTGCTCTGAGGTCGTTGTACGAGGTGTCGCACGCCACACCGCCAGCCGGCTGTGCACGCTACCGAGAAAGTACCGGTATGCGAACCGCCAGGCGACGGGCGCGCATCGCACGTTTAAGGAGACGCGGCCGGCCACACAGGCGACCACGACACTCCCACGTCTCCGAAGCGGGACAAACGCCGCGCGCTTCAGTATACGTAGCCGACCCTCAGCCAGACGTGGCCCGGGAACGGAATCCATGGACCGCAATGTGCGTTCGAAACGTCGATGTTCATGTGTCCTGCAGTTCACATGTCGACGCGCAATTTGCTGCGTTCTTCATCGACCCACGAGCCGAGTGATCCACCGTCCTGGGTGATCTTTTCCTTTTCAGTCTCCCACTGTCTCTTTCAAGACAGTAGCATTTGCGGGACTGAGGCGTCTGACGGCCCCTGTTCCACTATTTTTTTGTGTCCAACGGCCTCACAGCCGATGGGCGTCGTACGGCTCCACACCGGAGCGGACAGGCACTCGGGCGAACGTCATTCAAAACCGGCGCCAGGCGCCAGGTACCGCAGGCCAGCCGCTCCAGAGCTTCAGCGCTCGTACCACACAACAACAACACTTCCGCTAGTTTTGAGAGGCACGCGTGGTTCCGCACGCGGCGCACGGCCACTGCCGTACAGGTAGCGTGTTGCGCGACACGACACGCACATCGAAAGACATGCAGTCTAGTCGGTAATGATCCTTCCGCAGGTTCACCTACGGAAACCTTGTTACGACTTTTACTTCCTCTAAATGATCAAGTTTGGTCATCTTTCCGGTAGCATCGGCAACGACAGAGTCGATGCCGCGTACCAGTCCGAAGACCTCACTAAATCATTCAATCGGTAGTAGCGACGGGCGGTGTGTACAAAGGGCAGGGACGTAATCAACGCGAGCTTATGACTCGCGCTTACTGGGAATTCCTCGTTCATGGGGAACAATTGCAAGCCCCAATCCCTAGCACGAAGGAGGTTCAGCGGGTTACCCCGACCTTTCGGCCTAGGAAGACACGCTGATTCCTTCAGTGTAGCGCGCGTGCGGCCCAGAACATCTAAGGGCATCACAGACCTGTTATTGCTCAATCTCGTGCGGCTAGAAGCCGCCTGTCCCTCTAAGAAGAAAAGTAATCGCTGACAGCACGAAGGATGTCACGCGACTAGTTAGCAGGCTAGAGTCTCGTTCGTTATCGGAATTAACCAGACAAATCGCTCCACCAACTAAGAACGGCCATGCACCACCACCCACCGAATCAAGAAAGAGCTATCAATCTGTCAATCCTTCCGGTGTCCGGGCCTGGTGAGGTTTCCCGTGTTGAGTCAAATTAAGCCGCAGGCTCCACTCCTGGTGGTGCCCTTCCGTCAATTCCTTTAAGTTTCAGCTTTGCAACCATACTTCCCCCGGAACCCAAAAGCTTTGGTTTCCCGGAGGCTGCCCGCCGAGTCATCGGAGGAACTGCGGCGGATCGCTGGCTGGCATCGTTTATGGTTAGAACTAGGGCGGTATCTGATCGCCTTCGAACCTCTAACTTTCGTTCTTGATTAATGAAAACATACTTGGCAAATGCTTTCGCTTCTGTTCGTCTTGCGACGATCCAAGAATTTCACCTCTAACGTCGCAATACGAATGCCCCCGCCTGTCCCTATTAATCATTACCTCGGGTTCCGAAAACCAACAAAATAGAACCGAGGTCCTATTCCATTATTCCATGCACACAGTATTCAGGCGGGCTTGCCTGCTTTAAGCACTCTAATTTGTTCAAAGTAAACGTGCCGGCCCACCGAGACACTCAACAAAGAGCACCCTGGTAGGATTTAAACGGGGTCCGCCTCGGGACGCGAAAGCACCCCTTCGGCTCGCCCCACCGGCAGGACGTCCCACGATACATGCCAGTTAAACACCGACGGGCGGTGAACCAACAGCGTGGGACACAAATCCAACTACGAGCTTTTTAACCGCAACAACTTTAATATACGCTATTGGAGCTGGAATTACCGCGGCTGCTGGCACCAGACTTGCCCTCCAATAGATACTCGTTAAAGGATTTAAAGTGTACTCATTCCGATTACGGGGCCTCGGATGAGTCCCGTATCGTTATTTTTCGTCACTACCTCCCCGTGCCGGGAGTGGGTAATTTGCGCGCCTGCTGCCTTCCTTGGATGTGGTAGCCGTTTCTCAGGCTCCCTCTCCGGAATCGAACCCTGATTCCCCGTTACCCGTTACAACCATGGTAGGCGCAGAACCTACCATCGACAGTTGATAAGGCAGACATTTGAAAGATGCGTCGCCGGTACGAGGACCGTGCGATCAGCCCAAAGTTATTCAGAGTCACCAAGGCAAACGGACCAGACAAGCCAATCCGATTGGTTTTGATCTAATAAAAGCGTCCCTTCCATCTCTGGTCGGGACTCTGTTTGCATGTATTAGCTCTAGAATTACCACAGTTATCCAAGTAACGTGGGTACGATCTAAGGAACCATAACTGATTTAATGAGCCATTCGCGGTTTCACCTTAATGCGGCTTGTACTGAGACATGCATGGCTTAATCTTTGAGACAAGCATATGACTACTGGCAGGATCAACCAGGGAGCTGCGTCAACTAGAGCTGAGCAGCCGGCCACCCGGGAGTGTGTCCCGGGGGCCCGCGCGAACACGCAAGCGTCCGCTCAATTATTCTGCAAACAGGAGGAGGCCGAGCTCCCCTGCACGATACACCTCGAAACCCTCTCAGGTCCCGGCGGCGCGCAGCGCCGTCCTAGGTACTTGGTCGGTTTCGAGAGAGGCGCAATCGCCCGGAGTTAGGCGAGTAGACGGTTTTAGTGCGAACACCCTTGCTCCCAACTGAGCTTGCCGCTGCCGACAGAGGCCCGGGAGCGTGCTGTCGTGGCATTGCCGGCGGGAGACAACACGCGCCACCTATGGTGACCGGCAGCTCCAACGCCAGCGCCACACAAGGGCAAAGCCCCACTTGGGTGCAGAAGCGAACTCTCCCAGCACAGCGCACGCGCCAACACGTCCGCACAACTGCGATACAAACCACCTGCGAGAACCGCTGGGGCGACCGAGCAGCAGACGGCGTCGCGGCGCCGAGTGCCAGGCGGCGGCGCATCCTCAACGCACACAGTCCTCAATCAGACCAGCACACTGCAGATGTCCACCGCGCTTCGCACCGGGCTCGGCTGAACCAACTTTGGCCGCCAGGCGCCGCGTGCAGGGTGCGCCGCAGCGTAGCTGCACCGCCTGCCGGGCCCGTCGGCTGGCGCTCCTGCCACTCGGCGCCCCCCACCAGCCGCCTGTTGCGCGTGCGCCCACGCAGCGCGCGGCCAACACGCCGGGCGGCCCCCCTTCACCGGCCGGGAACAGTCCCACCAAGCCACCGCCGCGTATCGCTTCATACCCACATGGACCTAGTCACGTGTGTGGATGTGGCGGGTACCGCTGAAACAACCGGTTAATAGCTGTACCGATCGTCGCCATCACAGATTCACCTCCAGCGTGAACAACCGCTCAACAACGGATTTCCAGTTCATTTGCGTATCTTGGGCAGTAAACGTAGATGTCCACCTACATTTGCGATTTCAACAATTCTTGCATGCCAGGATGTCATGTGTCACGACACGCTACATCAGACCACATACACACTGCGACATGTGCAGAAGAGAACACGTGGAAGGTGGCCCGCGCACGTATGCGATGTCCCTTCCGCGATCCACTGTCAACCGGCATCTGCGGCATGTCCCAGATATGGAACGCGGTCCACCAGGGTAGCACTTTGTGTGAGGCAATACGACAAAGTCGGAATACACGCGTCACTACATCAGACGGCTCACGCTGACCTGACCTGACCTGACCTGACCTGACCTGACTCACCGCACCACCACCCCCAGCGACCCAGGGTGACATACAATGCGTTCGTACGTTCCTCCCACACGCCTCTACGGCGTACCACAGTGCAACCTAGCTGTTATTGGGAGACGAGACAAGTAGCATCGAGCACAACATATGGAAATTGAGATTCGACACCGTTGGGCACAGCCAGCGTACGGTCACACGTATCACACTACTTCACTCTGTACGTAACGACCGATGATCGGTACAGCGTGTGGGTTACGCGTACGACATCAGCGGACAATGGACACAGACCATACCACGACGTACACTGAGGGCGTCGACATCTGAATGCAACTGAACAGCTGCGAGGCTCATTTAACACTCAAACGCCAGACCGACCAGCTTGAGAGGACAGAGACACAAAGAGGGGGACAGAGGGGGGGGGGGGCGGCGATATAGTCCTATTGCAGTACAATTGACAGTGGATAGCGGGAATATGTGGAAAGTAAGCAACACTCGCAAGACATCTACATGAGGATAACAACGACACCAGAGATTCCGAGCAGTGAACTATGTTAGGCAAAGGGACAACGTGGGTTAGGTTAAGGGACAACGTGGGTTAGGTTAAGGGACAACGTGGGTTAGGTTAAGGGACAACGTGGGTTAGGTTAAGGGACAACGTGGGTTAGGTTAAGGGACAACGTGGGTTAGGTTAAGGGACAACGTGGGTTAGGTTAAGGGACAACGTGGGTTAGGTTAAGGGACAACGTGGGTTAGGTTAAGGGACAACGTGGGTTAGGTTAAGGGACAACGTGGGTTAGGTTAAGGGACAACGTGGGTTAGGTTAAGGGACAACGTGGGTTAGGTTAAGGGACAACGTGGGTTAGGTTAAGGGACAACGTGGGTTAGGTTAAGGGACAAATTGAGTTAGGTTAAGGGACAACGTGGGTTAGGTTAAGGGACAAATTGAGTTAGGTTAAGGGACAAATTGAGTTAGGTTAAGGGACAAATTGAGTTAGGTTAAGGGACAAATTGAGTTAGGTTAAGGGACAACGTGGGTTAGGTTAAGGGACAAATTGAGTTAGGTTAAGGGACAAATTGAGTTAGGTTAAGGGACAAATTGAGTTAGGTTAAGGGACAAATTGAGTTAGGTTAAGGGACAAATTGAGTTAGGTTAAGGGACAAATTGAGTTAGGTTAAGGGACAAATTGAGTTAGGTTAAGGGACAACTTGAGTTAGGTTAAGGGACAACTTGAGTTAGGTTAAGGGACAACTTGAGTTAGGTTAAGGGACAACTTGAGTTAGGTTAAGGGACAACTTGAGTTAGGTTAAGGGACAACTTGAGTTAGGTTAAGGGACAACTTGAGTTAGGTTAAGGGACAACTTGAGTTAGGTTAAGGGTCAACTTGAGTTAGGTTAAGGGACAACTTGGGTTAGGTTAAGGGACAACTTGGGTTAGGTTAAGGGACAACTTGAGTTAGGTTAAGGGACAACTTGAGTTAGGTTAAGGGACAACTTGAGTTAGGTTAAGGGACAACTTGAGTTAGGTTAAGGGATAATGTGGTACAACCAGAGTTAGGTTAAGCGATAATGTGGTACAGCCACAGTTAGGTTAAGCGATAATGTGGTACAGCCACAGTTAGGTTAAGCGATAATGTGGTACAGCCACAGTTAGGTTAAGCGATAATGTGGTACAGCCACAGTTAGGTTAAGCGATAATGTGGTACAGCCACAGTTAGGTTAAGCGATAATGTGGTACAGCCACAGTTAGGTTAAGCGATAATGTGGTACAGCCACAGTTAGGTTAAGCGATAATGTGGTACAGCCACAGTTAGGTTAAGCGATAATGTGGTACAGCCACAGTTAGGTTAAGCGATAATGTGGTACAGCCACAGTTAGGTTAAGCGATAATGTGGTACAGCCACAGTTAGGTTAAGCGATAATGTGGTACAGCCACAGTTAGGTTAAGCGATAATGTGGTACAGCCACAGTTAGGTTAAGCGATAATGTGGTACAGCCACAGTTAGGTTAAGCGATAATGTGGTACAGCCACAGTTAGGTTAAGCGATAATGTGGTACAGCCACAGTTAGGTTAAGCGATAAAGTTGGTTACATTTGGTATTGTGTGGGAAGGGGGCAGAGAGAGGGGGGGGGGGGTGGATAGTGGTGGCAGTACGCGGATGCCTGAGTCACCGTCAGATACGTCACGTCGGTTCGATGCTTGTAGCAAGAGGCTGGCGGGTCTGTGTCTCTCACTTCTGCAATTTTTCATGTGGTATAACACGAGGGCGGGGGGTGATATTTGGTGCCCCTCTGTGTAGGATGTGTGTTGGTTTATCTGAGCAATGGTAGTTGTCGGAGGAGTGGGGTATTGTGCTTTTATAGGTGGACCTACTGCTCTGGTTATCATAGTGTCGACGGTGCAATGTCGCAGAGAGGATGCACTCGACATTGTCGCATTCCAGATGTTTACGTATTGTGTGTCTCCGTTGCAGGCCGAGAGTGGTGCATGTTCGAGTGTCTGGCTGACGTGCGATTCACGTTGTGTGCCCAGTCTTACAGCACGTATAGGGACATTCGCATAAATCATCTATATGTGGCCTTGCATCATTTACTAAGCAGTGCCGTGAGACGACCGAACTATTAGGAAAGTACTGATGTACCGCATAATGTTTACCTTCCACCACACAGCGAGTATCGACTCTGCCCAGCGTTGCCACCGCAGGCAGCGGTCACCGTCACCATTATGCGGCGGAACGGAACATCTATATCCTCAGAGGAGCA
>NW_026061790.1:637500-642500 GCF_023897955.1 Schistocerca gregaria
CAAGCAACCCGACTCGAAGGAGAGGTCCCGCCGACGCTCGCACCGGCCGCTACGGGCCTGGCACCCTCTACGGGCCGTGGCCTCATTCAAGTTGGACTTGGGCTCGGCGCGAGGCGTCGGGGTAGTGGACCCTCCCAAACACCACATGCCACGACAGGCGGCAGCCTGCGGGGTTCGGTGCTGGACTCTTCCCTGTTCGCTCGCCGCTACTGGGGGAATCCTTGTTAGTTTCTTTTCCTCCGCTTAGTAATATGCTTAAATTCAGCGGGTAGTCTCGCCTGCTCTGAGGTCGTTGTACGAGGTGTCGCACGCCACACCGCCAGCCGGCTGTGCACGCTACCGAGAAAGTACCGGTATGCGAACCGCCAGGCGACGGGCGCGCATCGCACGTTTAAGGAGACGCGGCCGGCCACACAGGCGACCACGACACTCCCACGTCTCCGAAGCGGGACAAACGCCGCGCGCTTCAGTATACGTAGCCGACCCTCAGCCAGACGTGGCCCGGGAACGGAATCCATGGACCGCAATGTGCGTTCGAAACGTCGATGTTCATGTGTCCTGCAGTTCACATGTCGACGCGCAATTTGCTGCGTTCTTCATCGACCCACGAGCCGAGTGATCCACCGTCCTGGGTGATCTTTTCCTTTTCAGTCTCCCACTGTCTCTTTCAAGACAGTAGCATTTGCGGGACTGAGGCGTCTGACGGCCCCTGTTCCACTATTTTTTTGTGTCCAACGGCCTCACAGCCGATGGGCGTCGTACGGCTCCACACCGGAGCGGACAGGCACTCGGGCGAACGTCATTCAAAACCGGCGCCAGGCGCCAGGTACCGCAGGCCAGCCGCTCCAGAGCTTCAGCGCTCGTACCACACAACAACAACACTTCCGCTAGTTTTGAGAGGCACGCGTGGTTCCGCACGCGGCGCACGGCCACTGCCGTACAGGTAGCGTGTTGCGCGACACGACACGCACATCGAAAGACATGCAGTCTAGTCGGTAATGATCCTTCCGCAGGTTCACCTACGGAAACCTTGTTACGACTTTTACTTCCTCTAAATGATCAAGTTTGGTCATCTTTCCGGTAGCATCGGCAACGACAGAGTCGATGCCGCGTACCAGTCCGAAGACCTCACTAAATCATTCAATCGGTAGTAGCGACGGGCGGTGTGTACAAAGGGCAGGGACGTAATCAACGCGAGCTTATGACTCGCGCTTACTGGGAATTCCTCGTTCATGGGGAACAATTGCAAGCCCCAATCCCTAGCACGAAGGAGGTTCAGCGGGTTACCCCGACCTTTCGGCCTAGGAAGACACGCTGATTCCTTCAGTGTAGCGCGCGTGCGGCCCAGAACATCTAAGGGCATCACAGACCTGTTATTGCTCAATCTCGTGCGGCTAGAAGCCGCCTGTCCCTCTAAGAAGAAAAGTAATCGCTGACAGCACGAAGGATGTCACGCGACTAGTTAGCAGGCTAGAGTCTCGTTCGTTATCGGAATTAACCAGACAAATCGCTCCACCAACTAAGAACGGCCATGCACCACCACCCACCGAATCAAGAAAGAGCTATCAATCTGTCAATCCTTCCGGTGTCCGGGCCTGGTGAGGTTTCCCGTGTTGAGTCAAATTAAGCCGCAGGCTCCACTCCTGGTGGTGCCCTTCCGTCAATTCCTTTAAGTTTCAGCTTTGCAACCATACTTCCCCCGGAACCCAAAAGCTTTGGTTTCCCGGAGGCTGCCCGCCGAGTCATCGGAGGAACTGCGGCGGATCGCTGGCTGGCATCGTTTATGGTTAGAACTAGGGCGGTATCTGATCGCCTTCGAACCTCTAACTTTCGTTCTTGATTAATGAAAACATACTTGGCAAATGCTTTCGCTTCTGTTCGTCTTGCGACGATCCAAGAATTTCACCTCTAACGTCGCAATATGAATGCCCCCGCCTGTCCCTATTAATCATTACCTCGGGTTCCGAAAACCAACAAAATAGAACCGAGGTCCTATTCCATTATTCCATGCACACAGTATTCAGGCGGGCTTGCCTGCTTTAAGCACTCTAATTTGTTCAAAGTAAACGTGCCGGCCCACCGAGACACTCAACAAAGAGCACCCTGGTAGGATTTAAACGGGGTCCGCCTCGGGACGCGAAAGCACCCCTTCGGCTCGCCCCACCGGCAGGACGTCCCACGATACATGCCAGTTAAACACCGACGGGCGGTGAACCAACAGCGTGGGACACAAATCCAACTACGAGCTTTTTAACCGCAACAACTTTAATATACGCTATTGGAGCTGGAATTACCGCGGCTGCTGGCACCAGACTTGCCCTCCAATAGATACTCGTTAAAGGATTTAAAGTGTACTCATTCCGATTACGGGGCCTCGGATGAGTCCCGTATCGTTATTTTTCGTCACTACCTCCCCGTGCCGGGAGTGGGTAATTTGCGCGCCTGCTGCCTTCCTTGGATGTGGTAGCCGTTTCTCAGGCTCCCTCTCCGGAATCGAACCCTGATTCCCCGTTACCCGTTACAACCATGGTAGGCGCAGAACCTACCATCGACAGTTGATAAGGCAGACATTTGAAAGATGCGTCGCCGGTACGAGGACCGTGCGATCAGCCCAAAGTTATTCAGAGTCACCAAGGCAAACGGACCAGACAAGCCAATCCGATTGGTTTTGATCTAATAAAAGCGTCCCTTCCATCTCTGGTCGGGACTCTGTTTGCATGTATTAGCTCTAGAATTACCACAGTTATCCAAGTAACGTGGGTACGATCTAAGGAACCATAACTGATTTAATGAGCCATTCGCGGTTTCACCTTAATGCGGCTTGTACTGAGACATGCATGGCTTAATCTTTGAGACAAGCATATGACTACTGGCAGGATCAACCAGGGAGCTGCGTCAACTAGAGCTGAGCAGCCGGCCGCCCGGGAGTGTGTCCCGGGGGCCCGCGCGAACACGCAAGCGTCCGCTCAATTATTCTGCAAACAGGAGGAGGCCGAGCTCCCCTGCACGATACACCTCGAAACCCTCTCAGGTCCCGGCGGCGCGCAGCGCCGTCCTAGGTACTTGGTCGGTTTCGAGAGAGGCGCAATCGCCCGGAGTTAGGCGAGTAGACGGTTTTAGTGCGAACACCCTTGCTCCCAACTGAGCTTGCCGCTGCCGACAGAGGCCCGGGAGCGTGCTGTCGTGGCATTGCCGGCGGGAGACAACACGCGCCACCTATGGTGACCGGCAGCTCCAACGCCAGCGCCACACAAGGGCAAAGCCCCACTTGGGTGCAGAAGCGAACTCTCCCAGCACAGCGCACGCGCCAACACGTCCGCACAACTGCGATACAAACCACCTGCGAGAACCGCTGGGGCGACCGAGCAGCAGACGGCGTCGCGGCGCCGAGTGCCAGGCGGCGGCGCATCCTCAACGCACACAGTCCTCAATCAGACCAGCACACTGCAGATGTCCACCGCGCTTCGCACCGGGCTCGGCTGAACCAACTTTGGCCGCCAGGCGCCGCGTGCAGGGTGCGCCGCAGCGTAGCTGCACCGCCTGCCGGGCCCGTCGGCTGGCGCTCCTGCCACTCGGCGCCCCCCACCAGCCGCCTGTTGCGCGTGCGCCCACGCAGCGCGCGGCCAACACGCCGGGCGGCCCCCCTTCACCGGCCGGGAACAGTCCCACCAAGCCACCGCCGCGTATCGCTTCATACCCACATGGACCTAGTCACGTGTGTGGATGTGGCGGGTACCGCTGAAACAACCGGTTAATAGCTGTACCGATCGTCGCCATCACAGATTCACCTCCAGCGTGAACAACCGCTCAACAACGGATTTCCAGTTCATTTGCGTATCTTGGGCAGTAAACGTAGATGTCCACCTACATTTGCGAATTCAACAATTCTTGCATGCCAGGATGTCATGTGTCACGACACGCTACATCAGACCACATACACACTGCGACATGTGCAGAAGAGAACACGTGGAAGGTGGCCCGCGCACGTATGCGATGTCCCTTCCGCGATCCACTGTCAACCGGCATCTGCGGCATGTCCCAGATATGGAACGCGGTCCACCAGGGTAGCACTTTGTGTGAGGCAATACGACAAAGTCGGAATACACGCGTCACTACATCAGACGGCTCACGCTGACCTGACCTGACCTGACCTGACCTGACCTGACTCACCGCACCACCACCCCCAGCGACCCAGGGTGACATACAATGCGTTCGTACGTTCCTCCCACACGCCTCTACGGCGTACCACAGTGCAACCTAGCTGTTATTGGGAGACGAGACAAGTAGCATCGAGCACAACATATGGAAATTGAGATTCGACACCGTTGGGCACAGCCAGCGTACGGTCACACGTATCACACTACTTCACTCTGTACGTAACGACCGATGATCGGTACAGCGTGTGGGTTACGCGTACGACATCAGCGGACAATGGACACAGACCATACCACGACGTACACTGAGGGCGTCGACATCTGAATGCAACTGAACAGCTGCGAGGCTCATTTAACACTCAAACGCCAGACCGACCAGCTTGAGAGGACAGAGACACAAAGAGGGGGACAGAGGGGGGGGCGGCGATATAGTCCTATTGCAGTACAATTGACAGTGGATAGCGGGAATATGTGGAGAGTAAGCAACACTCGCAAGACATCTACATGAGGATAACAACGACACCAGAGATTCCGAGCAGTGAACTATGTTAGGCAAAGGGACAACGTGGGTTAGGTTAAGGGACAACGTGGGTTAGGTTAAGGGACAACGTGGGTTAGGTTAAGGGACAACGTGGGTTAGGTTAAGGGACAACGTGGGTTAGGTTAAGGGACAACGTGGGTTAGGTTAAGGGACAACGTGGGTTAGGTTAAGGGACAACGTGGGTTAGGTTAAGGGACAACGTGGGTTAGGTTAAGGGACAACGTGGGTTAGGTTAAGGGACAACGTGGGTTAGGTTAAGGGACAACGTGGGTTAGGTTAAGGGACAACGTGGGTTAGGTTAAGGG
>NW_026061790.1:650000-655000 GCF_023897955.1 Schistocerca gregaria
TGTTCATGTGTCCTGCAGTTCACATGTCGACGCGCAATTTGCTGCGTTCTTCATCGACCCACGAGCCGAGTGATCCACCGTCCTGGGTGATCTTTTCCTTTTCAGTCTCCCACTGTCTCTTTCAAGACAGTAGCATTTGCGGGACTGAGGCGTCTGACGGCCCCTGTTCCACTATTTTTTTGTGTCCAACGGCCTCACAGCCGATGGGCGTCGTACGGCTCCACACCGGAGCGGACAGGCACTCGGGCGAACGTCATTCAAAACCGGCGCCAGGCGCCAGGTACCGCAGGCCAGCCGCTCCAGAGCTTCAGCGCTCGTACCACACAACAACAACACTTCCGCTAGTTTTGAGAGGCACGCGTGGTTCCGCACGCGGCGCACGGCCACTGCCGTACAGGTAGCGTGTTGCGCGACACGACACGCACATCGAAAGACATGCAGTCTAGTCGGTAATGATCCTTCCGCAGGTTCACCTACGGAAACCTTGTTACGACTTTTACTTCCTCTAAATGATCAAGTTTGGTCATCTTTCCGGTAGCATCGGCAACGACAGAGTCGATGCCGCGTACCAGTCCGAAGACCTCACTAAATCATTCAATCGGTAGTAGCGACGGGCGGTGTGTACAAAGGGCAGGGACGTAATCAACGCGAGCTTATGACTCGCGCTTACTGGGAATTCCTCGTTCATGGGGAACAATTGCAAGCCCCAATCCCTAGCACGAAGGAGGTTCAGCGGGTTACCCCGACCTTTCGGCCTAGGAAGACACGCTGATTCCTTCAGTGTAGCGCGCGTGCGGCCCAGAACATCTAAGGGCATCACAGACCTGTTATTGCTCAATCTCGTGCGGCTAGAAGCCGCCTGTCCCTCTAAGAAGAAAAGTAATCGCTGACAGCACGAAGGATGTCACGCGACTAGTTAGCAGGCTAGAGTCTCGTTCGTTATCGGAATTAACCAGACAAATCGCTCCACCAACTAAGAACGGCCATGCACCACCACCCACCGAATCAAGAAAGAGCTATCAATCTGTCAATCCTTCCGGTGTCCGGGCCTGGTGAGGTTTCCCGTGTTGAGTCAAATTAAGCCGCAGGCTCCACTCCTGGTGGTGCCCTTCCGTCAATTCCTTTAAGTTTCAGCTTTGCAACCATACTTCCCCCGGAACCCAAAAGCTTTGGTTTCCCGGAGGCTGCCCGCCGAGTCATCGGAGGAACTGCGGCGGATCGCTGGCTGGCATCGTTTATGGTTAGAACTAGGGCGGTATCTGATCGCCTTCGAACCTCTAACTTTCGTTCTTGATTAATGAAAACATACTTGGCAAATGCTTTCGCTTCTGTTCGTCTTGCGACGATCCAAGAATTTCACCTCTAACGTCGCAATACGAATGCCCCCGCCTGTCCCTATTAATCATTACCTCGGGTTCCGAAAACCAACAAAATAGAACCGAGGTCCTATTCCATTATTCCATGCACACAGTATTCAGGCGGGCTTGCCTGCTTTAAGCACTCTAATTTGTTCAAAGTAAACGTGCCGGCCCACCGAGACACTCAACAAAGAGCACCCTGGTAGGATTTAAACGGGGTCCGCCTCGGGACGCGAAAGCACCCCTTCGGCTCGCCCCACCGGCAGGACGTCCCACGATACATGCCAGTTAAACACCGACGGGCGGTGAACCAACAGCGTGGGACACAAATCCAACTACGAGCTTTTTAACCGCAACAACTTTAATATACGCTATTGGAGCTGGAATTACCGCGGCTGCTGGCACCAGACTTGCCCTCCAATAGATACTCGTTAAAGGATTTAAAGTGTACTCATTCCGATTACGGGGCCTCGGATGAGTCCCGTATCGTTATTTTTCGTCACTACCTCCCCGTGCCGGGAGTGGGTAATTTGCGCGCCTGCTGCCTTCCTTGGATGTGGTAGCCGTTTCTCAGGCTCCTTCTCCGGAATCGAACCCTGATTCCCCGTTACCCGTTACAACCATGGTAGGCGCAGAACCTACCATCGACAGTTGATAAGGCAGACATTTGAAAGATGCGTCGCCGGTACGAGGACCGTGCGATCAGCCCAAAGTTATTCAGAGTCACCAAGGCAAACGGACCAGACAAGCCAATCCGATTGGTTTTGATCTAATAAAAGCGTCCCTTCCATCTCTGGTCGGGACTCTGTTTGCATGTATTAGCTCTAGAATTACCACAGTTATCCAAGTAACGTGGGTACGATCTAAGGAACCATAACTGATTTAATGAGCCATGCGCGGTTTCACCTTAATGCGGCTTGTACTGAGACATGCATGGCTTAATCTTTGAGACAAGCATATGACTACTGGCAGGATCAACCAGGGAGCTGCGTCAACTAGAGCTGAGCAGCCGGCCGCCCGGGAGTGTGTCCCGGGGGCCCGCGCGAACACGCAAGCGTCCGCTCAATTATTCTGCAAACAGGAGGAGGCCGAGCTCCCCTGCACGATACACCTCGAAACCCTCTCAGGTCCCGGCGGCGCGCAGCGCCGTCCTAGGTACTTGGTCGGTTTCGAGAGAGGCGCAATCGCCCGGAGTTAGGCGAGTAGACGGTTTTAGTGCGAACACCCTTGCTCCCAACTGAGCTTGCCGCTGCCGACAGAGGCCCGGGAGCGTGCTGTCGTGGCATTGCCGGCGGGAGACAACACGCGCCACCTATGGTGACCGGCAGCTCCAACGCCAGCGCCACACAAGGGCAAAGCCCCACTTGGGTGCAGAAGCGAACTCTCCCAGCACAGCGCACGCGCCAACACGTCCGCACAACTGCGATACAAACCACCTGCGAGAACCGCTGGGGCGACCGAGCAGCAGACGGCGTCGCGGCGCCGAGTGCCAGGCGGCGGCGCATCCTCAACGCACACAGTCCTCAATCAGACCAGCACACTGCAGATGTCCACCGCGCTTCGCACCGGGCTCGGCTGAACCAACTTTGGCCGCCAGGCGCCGCGTGCAGGGTGCGCCGCAGCGTAGCTGCACCGCCTGCCGGGCCCGTCGGCTGGCGCTCCTGCCACTCGGCGCCCCCCACCAGCCGCCTGTTGCGCGTGCGCCCACGCAGCGCGCGGCCAACACGCCGGGCGGCCCCCCTTCACCGGCCGGGAACAGTCCCACCAAGCCACCGCCGCGTATCGCTTCATACCCACATGGACCTAGTCACGTGTGTGGATGTGGCGGGTACCGCTGAAACAACCGGTTAATAGCTGTACCGATCGTCGCCATCACAGATTCACCTCCAGCGTGAACAACCGCTCAACAACGGATTTCCAGTTCATTTGCGTATCTTGGGCAGTAAACGTAGATGTCCACCTACATTTGCGAATTCAACAATTCTTGCATGCCAGGATGTCATGTGTCACGACACGCTACATCAGACCACATACACACTGCGACATGTGCAGAAGAGAACACGTGGAAGGTGGCCCGCGCACGTATGCGATGTCCCTTCCGCGATCCACTGTCAACCGGCATCTGCGGCATGTCCCAGATATGGAACGCGGTCCACCAGGGTAGCACTTTGTGTGAGGCAATACGACAAAGTCGGAATACACGCGTCACTACATCAGACGGCTCACGCTGACCTGACCTGACCTGACCTGACCTGACCTGACTCACCGCACCACCACCCCCAGCGACCCAGGGTGACATACAATGCGTTCGTACGTTCCTCCCACACGCCTCTACGGCGTACCACAGTGCAACCTAGCTGTTATTGGGAGACGAGACAAGTAGCATCGAGCACAACATATGGAAATTGAGATTCGACACCGTTGGGCACAGCCAGCGTACGGTCACACGTATCACACTACTTCACTCTGTACGTAACGACCGATGATCGGTACAGCGTGTGGGTTACGCGTACGACATCAGCGGACAATGGACACAGACCATACCACGACGTACACTGAGGGCGTCGACATCTGAATGCAACTGAACAGCTGCGAGGCTCATTTAACACTCAAACGCCAGACCGACCAGCTTGAGAGGACAGAGACACAAAGAGGGGGACAGAGGGGGGGGGGGGGCGGCGATATAGTCCTATTGCAGTACAATTGACAGTGGATAGCGGGAATATGTGGAAAGTAAGCAACACTCGCAAGACATCTACATGAGGATAACAACGACACCAGAGATTCCGAGCAGTGAACTATGTTAGGCAAAGGGACAACGTGGGTTAGGTTAAGGGACAACGTGGGTTAGGTTAAGGGACAACGTGGGTTAGGTTAAGGGACAACGTGGGTTAGGTTAAGGGACAACGTGGGTTAGGTTAAGGGACAACGTGGGTTAGGTTAAGGGACAACGTGGGTTAGGTTAAGGGACAACGTGGGTTAGGTTAAGGGACAACGTGGGTTAGGTTAAGGGACAACGTGGGTTAGGTTAAGGGACAACGTGGGTTAGGTTAAGGGACAACGTGGGTTAGGTTAAGGGACAACGTGGGTTAGGTTAAGGGACAACGTGGGTTAGGTTAAGGGACAACGTGGGTTAGGTTAAGGGACAAATTGAGTTAGGTTAAGGGACAACGTGGGTTAGGTTAAGGGACAAATTGAGTTAGGTTAAGGGACAAATTGAGTTAGGTTAAGGGACAAATTGAGTTAGGTTAAGGGACAAATTGAGTTAGGTTAAGGGACAACGTGGGTTAGGTTAAGGGACAAATTGAGTTAGGTTAAGGGACAAATTGAGTTAGGTTAAGGGACAAATTGAGTTAGGTTAAGGGACAAATTGAGTTAGGTTAAGGGACAAATTGAGTTAGGTTAAGGGACAAATTGAGTTAGGTTAAGGGACAACTTGAGTTAGGTTAAGGGACAACTTGAGTTAGGTTAAGGGACAACTTGAGTTAGGTTAAGGGACAACTTGAGTTAGGTTAAGGGACAACTTGAGTTAGGTTAAGGGACAACTTGAGTTAGGTTAAGGGACAACTTGAGTTAGGTTAAGGGACAACTTGAGTTAGGTTAAGGGACAACTTGAGTTAGGTTAAGGGACAACTTGAGTTA
>NW_026061790.1:665000-667500 GCF_023897955.1 Schistocerca gregaria
AATCAGACCAGCACACTGCAGATGTCCACCGCGCTTCGCACCGGGCTCGGCTGAACCAACTTTGGCCGCCAGGCGCCGCGTGCAGGGTGCGCCGCAGCGTAGCTGCACCGCCTGCCGGGCCCGTCGGCTGGCGCTCCTGCCACTCGGCGCCCCCCACCAGCCGCCTGTTGCGCGTGCGCCCACGCAGCGCGCGGCCAACACGCCGGGCGGCCCCCCTTCACCGGCCGGGAACAGTCCCACCAAGCCACCGCCGCGTATCGCTTCATACCCACATGGACCTAGTCACGTGTGTGGATGTGGCGGGTACCGCTGAAACAACCGGTTAATAGCTGTACCGATCGTCGCCATCACAGATTCACCTCCAGCGTGAACAACCGCTCAACAACGGATTTCCAGTTCATTTGCGTATCTTGGGCAGTAAACGTAGATGTCCACCTACATTTGCGAATTCAACAATTCTTGCATGCCAGGATGTCATGTGTCACGACACGCTACATCAGACCACATACACACTGCGACATGTGCAGAAGAGAACACGTGGAAGGTGGCCCGCGCACGTATGCGATGTCCCTTCCGCGATCCACTGTCAACCGGCATCTGCGGCATGTCCCAGATATGGAACGCGGTCCACCAGGGTAGCACTTTGTGTGAGGCAATACGACAAAGTCGGAATACACGCGTCACTACATCAGACGGCTCACGCTGACCTGACCTGACCTGACCTGACCTGACCTGACTCACCGCACCACCACCCCCAGCGACCCAGGGTGACATACAATGCGTTCGTACGTTCCTCCCACACGCCTCTACGGCGTACCACAGTGCAACCTAGCTGTTATTGGGAGACGAGACAAGTAGCATCGAGCACAACATATGGAAATTGAGATTCGACACCGTTGGGCACAGCCAGCGTACGGTCACACGTATCACACTACTTCACTCTGTACGTAACGACCGATGATCGGTACAGCGTGTGGGTTACGCGTACGACATCAGCGGACAATGGACACAGACCATACCACGACGTACACTGAGGGCGTCGACATCTGAATGCAACTGAACAGCTGCGAGGCTCATTTAACACTCAAACGCCAGACCGACCAGCTTGAGAGGACAGAGACACAAAGAGGGGGACAGAGGGGGGGGGGCGGCGATATAGTCCTATTGCAGTACAATTGACAGTGGATAGCGGGAATATGTGGAAAGTAAGCAACACTCGCAAGACATCTACATGAGGATAACAACGACACCAGAGATTCCGAGCAGTGAACTATGTTAGGCAAAGGGACAACGTGGGTTAGGTTAAGGGACAACGTGGGTTAGGTTAAGGGACAACGTGGGTTAGGTTAAGGGACAACGTGGGTTAGGTTAAGGGACAACGTGGGTTAGGTTAAGGGACAACGTGGGTTAGGTTAAGGGACAACGTGGGTTAGGTTAAGGGACAACGTGGGTTAGGTTAAGGGACAACGTGGGTTAGGTTAAGGGACAACGTGGGTTAGGTTAAGGGACAACGTGGGTTAGGTTAAGGGACAACGTGGGTTAGGTTAAGGGACAACGTGGGTTAGGTTAAGGGACAACGTGGGTTAGGTTAAGGGACAAATTGAGTTAGGTTAAGGGACAACGTGGGTTAGGTTAAGGGACAAATTGAGTTAGGTTAAGGGACAAATTGAGTTAGGTTAAGGGACAAATTGAGTTAGGTTAAGGGACAAATTGAGTTAGGTTAAGGGACAACGTGGGTTAGGTTAAGGGACAAATTGAGTTAGGTTAAGGGACAAATTGAGTTAGGTTAAGGGACAAATTGAGTTAGGTTAAGGGACAAATTGAGTTAGGTTAAGGGACAAATTGAGTTAGGTTAAGGGACAACTTGAGTTAGGTTAAGGGACAACTTGAGTTAGGTTAAGGGACAACTTGAGTTAGGTTAAGGGACAACTTGAGTTAGGTTAAGGGACAACTTGAGTTAGGTTAAGGGACAACTTGAGTTAGGTTAAGGGACAACTTGAGTTAGGTTAAGGGACAACTTGAGTTAGGTTAAGGGACAACTTGAGTTAGGTTAAGGGACAACTTGAGTTAGGTTAAGGGACAACTTGAGTTAGGTTAAGGGACAACTTGAGTTAGGTTAAGGGACAACTTGAGTTAGGTTAAGGGTCAACTTGAGTTAGGTTAAGGGACAACTTGAGTTAGGTTAAGGGACAACTTGAGTTAGGTTAAGGGACAACTTGAGTTAGGTTAAGGGACAACTTGAGTTAGGTTAAGGGACAACTTGAGTTAGGTTAAGGGATAATGTGGTACAACCAGAGTTAGGTTAAGCGATAATGTGGTACAGCCACAGTTAGGTTAAGCGATAATGTGGTACAGCCACAGTTAGGTTAAGCGATAATGTGGTACAGCCACAGTTAGGTTAAGCGATAATGTGGTACAGCCACAGTTAGGTTAAGCGATAATGTGGTACAGCCACAGTTAGGTTAAGCGATAATGTGGTACAGCCACAGTTAGGTTAAGC
>NW_026061790.1:672500-680000 GCF_023897955.1 Schistocerca gregaria
CAGCTCCGACGATCGATTTGCACGTCAGAATCGCTACGGACCTCCATCAGGGTTTCCCCTGACTTCGTCCTGGCCAGGCATAGTTCACCATCTTTCGGGTCCCAACGTGTACGCTCTAGGTGCGCCTCACCTCGCAATGAGGACGAGACGCCCCGGGAGTGCGGAGGCCGCCGCCCCGTGAAGGGCGGGGAAGCCCCATCCTCCCTCGGCCCGCGCAAGGCGAGACCTTCACTTTCATTACGCCTTTAGGTTTCGTACAGCCCAATGACTCGCGCACATGTTAGACTCCTTGGTCCGTGTTTCAAGACGGGTCGTGAAATTGTCCAAAGCTGAAGCGCCGCTGACGGGAGCGATTATTCCGCCCGAGAGCATCCCGAGCCAACAGCGGCGCGGGTCCGGGGCCGGGCCAGGTAGGTCCGTCATCCGGGAAGAACCGCGCGCGCTTGCCGGGAGCCCGAGCGCCCAAAGGGGCGAATCGACTCCTCCAGATATACCGCCGAGCAGCCAGCCAGGACACCGGGGCTCTGCCCAACAGACGCGAACCGAGGCCCGCGGAAGGACAGGCTGCGCACCCGGGCCGTAGGCCGGCACCCAGCGGGTCGCGACGTCCTACTAGGGGAGAAGTGCGGCCCACCGCACACCGGAACGGCCCCACCCCGCGGCGAGTGGAAAGGCAACCGGACACGACCCCGCCGCGGATTGCTCCGCGCGGGCGGCCGGCCCCATCTGCCGAGGGCGGGGGCCAGTGGCCGGATGGGCGTGAATCTCACCCGTTCGACCTTTCGGACTTCTCACGTTTACCCCAGAACGGTTTCACGTACTTTTGAACTCTCTCTTCAAAGTTCTTTTCAACTTTCCCTCACGGTACTTGTTCGCTATCGGTCTCGTGGTCATATTTAGTCTCAGATGGAGTTTACCACCCACTTGGAGCTGCACTCTCAAGCAACCCGACTCGAAGGAGAGGTCCCGCCGACGCTCGCACCGGCCGCTACGGGCCTGGCACCCTCTACGGGCCGTGGCCTCATTCAAGTTGGACTTGGGCTCGGCGCGAGGCGTCGGGGTAGTGGACCCTCCCAAACACCACATGCCACGACAGGCGGCAGCCTGCGGGGTTCGGTGCTGGACTCTTCCCTGTTCGCTCGCCGCTACTGGGGGAATCCTTGTTAGTTTCTTTTCCTCCGCTTAGTAATATGCTTAAATTCAGCGGGTAGTCTCGCCTGCTCTGAGGTCGTTGTACGAGGTGTCGCACGCCACACCGCCAGCCGGCTGTGCACGCTACCGAGAAAGTACCGGTATGCGAACCGCCAGGCGACGGGCGCGCATCGCACGTTTAAGGAGACGCGGCCGGCCACACAGGCGACCACGACACTCCCACGTCTCCGAAGCGGGACAAACGCCGCGCGCTTCAGTATACGTAGCCGACCCTCAGCCAGACGTGGCCCGGGAACGGAATCCATGGACCGCAATGTGCGTTCGAAACGTCGATGTTCATGTGTCCTGCAGTTCACATGTCGACGCGCAATTTGCTGCGTTCTTCATCGACCCACGAGCCGAGTGATCCACCGTCCTGGGTGATCTTTTCCTTTTCAGTCTCCCACTGTCTCTTTCAAGACAGTAGCATTTGCGGGACTGAGGCGTCTGACGGCCCCTGTTCCACTATTTTTTTGTGTCCAACGGCCTCACAGCCGATGGGCGTCGTACGGCTCCACACCGGAGCGGACAGGCACTCGGGCGAACGTCATTCAAAACCGGCGCCAGGCGCCAGGTACCGCAGGCCAGCCGCTCCAGAGCTTCAGCGCTCGTACCACACAACAACAACACTTCCGCTAGTTTTGAGAGGCACGCGTGGTTCCGCACGCGGCGCACGGCCACTGCCGTACAGGTAGCGTGTTGCGCGACACGACACGCACATCGAAAGACATGCAGTCTAGTCGGTAATGATCCTTCCGCAGGTTCACCTACGGAAACCTTGTTACGACTTTTACTTCCTCTAAATGATCAAGTTTGGTCATCTTTCCGGTAGCATCGGCAACGACAGAGTCGATGCCGCGTACCAGTCCGAAGACCTCACTAAATCATTCAATCGGTAGTAGCGACGGGCGGTGTGTACAAAGGGCAGGGACGTAATCAACGCGAGCTTATGACTCGCGCTTACTGGGAATTCCTCGTTCATGGGGAACAATTGCAAGCCCCAATCCCTAGCACGAAGGAGGTTCAGCGGGTTACCCCGACCTTTCGGCCTAGGAAGACACGCTGATTCCTTCAGTGTAGCGCGCGTGCGGCCCAGAACATCTAAGGGCATCACAGACCTGTTATTGCTCAATCTCGTGCGGCTAGAAGCCGCCTGTCCCTCTAAGAAGAAAAGTAATCGCTGACAGCACGAAGGATGTCACGCGACTAGTTAGCAGGCTAGAGTCTCGTTCGTTATCGGAATTAACCAGACAAATCGCTCCACCAACTAAGAACGGCCATGCACCACCACCCACCGAATCAAGAAAGAGCTATCAATCTGTCAATCCTTCCGGTGTCCGGGCCTGGTGAGGTTTCCCGTGTTGAGTCAAATTAAGCCGCAGGCTCCACTCCTGGTGGTGCCCTTCCGTCAATTCCTTTAAGTTTCAGCTTTGCAACCATACTTCCCCCGGAACCCAAAAGCTTTGGTTTCCCGGAGGCTGCCCGCCGAGTCATCGGAGGAACTGCGGCGGATCGCTGGCTGGCATCGTTTATGGTTAGAACTAGGGCGGTATCTGATCGCCTTCGAACCTCTAACTTTCGTTCTTGATTAATGAAAACATACTTGGCAAATGCTTTCGCTTCTGTTCGTCTTGCGACGATCCAAGAATTTCACCTCTAACGTCGCAATACGAATGCCCCCGCCTGTCCCTATTAATCATTACCTCGGGTTCCGAAAACCAACAAAATAGAACCGAGGTCCTATTCCATTATTCCATGCACACAGTATTCAGGCGGGCTTGCCTGCTTTAAGCACTCTAATTTGTTCAAAGTAAACGTGCCGGCCCACCGAGACACTCAACAAAGAGCACCCTGGTAGGATTTAAACGGGGTCCGCCTCGGGACGCGAAAGCACCCCTTCGGCTCGCCCCACCGGCAGGACGTCCCACGATACATGCCAGTTAAACACCGACGGGCGGTGAACCAACAGCGTGGGACACAAATCCAACTACGAGCTTTTTAACCGCAACAACTTTAATATACGCTATTGGAGCTGGAATTACCGCGGCTGCTGGCACCAGACTTGCCCTCCAATAGATACTCGTTAAAGGATTTAAAGTGTACTCATTCCGATTACGGGGCCTCGGATGAGTCCCGTATCGTTATTTTTCGTCACTACCTCCCCGTGCCGGGAGTGGGTAATTTGCGCGCCTGCTGCCTTCCTTGGATGTGGTAGCCGTTTCTCAGGCTCCCTCTCCGGAATCGAACCCTGATTCCCCGTTACCCGTTACAACCATGGTAGGCGCAGAACCTACCATCGACAGTTGATAAGGCAGACATTTGAAAGATGCGTCGCCGGTACGAGGACCGTGCGATCAGCCCAAAGTTATTCAGAGTCACCAAGGCAAACGGACCAGACAAGCCAATCCGATTGGTTTTGATCTAATAAAAGCGTCCCTTCCATCTCTGGTCGGGACTCTGTTTGCATGTATTAGCTCTAGAATTACCACAGTTATCCAAGTAACGTGGGTACGATCTAAGGAACCATAACTGATTTAATGAGCCATTCGCGGTTTCACCTTAATGCGGCTTGTACTGAGACATGCATGGCTTAATCTTTGAGACAAGCATATGACTACTGGCAGGATCAACCAGGGAGCTGCGTCAACTAGAGCTGAGCAGCCGGCCGCCCGGGAGTGTGTCCCGGGGGCCCGCGCGAACACGCAAGCGTCCGCTCAATTATTCTGCAAACAGGAGGAGGCCGAGCTCCCCTGCACGATACACCTCGAAACCCTCTCAGGTCCCGGCGGCGCGCAGCGCCGTCCTAGGTACTTGGTCGGTTTCGAGAGAGGCGCAATCGCCCGGAGTTAGGCGAGTAGACGGTTTTAGTGCGAACACCCTTGCTCCCAACTGAGCTTGCCGCTGCCGACAGAGGCCCGGGAGCGTGCTGTCGTGGCATTGCCGGCGGGAGACAACACGCGCCACCTATGGTGACCGGCAGCTCCAACGCCAGCGCCACACAAGGGCAAAGCCCCACTTGGGTGCAGAAGCGAACTCTCCCAGCACAGCGCACGCGCCAACACGTCCGCACAACTGCGATACAAACCACCTGCGAGAACCGCTGGGGCGACCGAGCAGCAGACGGCGTCGCGGCGCCGAGTGCCAGGCGGCGGCGCATCCTCAACGCACACAGTCCTCAATCAGACCAGCACACTGCAGATGTCCACCGCGCTTCGCACCGGGCTCGGCTGAACCAACTTTGGCCGCCAGGCGCCGCGTGCAGGGTGCGCCGCAGCGTAGCTGCACCGCCTGCCGGGCCCGTCGGCTGGCGCTCCTGCCACTCGGCGCCCCCCACCAGCCGCCTGTTGCGCGTGCGCCCACGCAGCGCGCGGCCAACACGCCGGGCGGCCCCCCTTCACCGGCCGGGAACAGTCCCACCAAGCCACCGCCGCGTATCGCTTCATACCCACATGGACCTAGTCACGTGTGTGGATGTGGCGGGTACCGCTGAAACAACCGGTTAATAGCTGTACCGATCGTCGCCATCACAGATTCACCTCCAGCGTGAACAACCGCTCAACAACGGATTTCCAGTTCATTTGCGTATCTTGGGCAGTAAACGTAGATGTCCACCTACATTTGCGAATTCAACAATTCTTGCATGCCAGGATGTCATGTGTCACGACACGCTACATCAGACCACATACACACTGCGACATGTGCAGAAGAGAACACGTGGAAGGTGGCCCGCGCACGTATGCGATGTCCCTTCCGCGATCCACTGTCAACCGGCATCTGCGGCATGTCCCAGATATGGAACGCGGTCCACCAGGGTAGCACTTTGTGTGAGGCAATACGACAAAGTCGGAATACACGCGTCACTACATCAGACGGCTCACGCTGACCTGACCTGACCTGACCTGACCTGACCTGACCTGACTCACCGCACCACCACCCCCAGCGACCCAGGGTGACATACAATGCGTTCGTACGTTCCTCCCACACGCCTCTACGGCGTACCACAGTGCAACCTAGCTGTTATTGGGAGACGAGACAAGTAGCATCGAGCACAACATATGGAAATTGAGATTCGACACCGTTGGGCACAGCCAGCGTACGGTCACACGTATCACACTACTTCACTCTGTACGTAACGACCGATGATCGGTACAGCGTGTGGGTTACGCGTACGACATCAGCGGACAATGGACACAGACCATACCACGACGTACACTGAGGGCGTCGACATCTGAATGCAACTGAACAGCTGCGAGGCTCATTTAACACTCAAACGCCAGACCGACCAGCTTGAGAGGACAGAGACACAAAGAGGGGGACAGAGGGGGGGGGGGCGGCGATATAGTCCTATTGCAGTACAATTGACAGTGGATAGCGGGAATATGTGGAAAGTAAGCAACACTCGCAAGACATCTACATGAGGATAACAACGACACCAGAGATTCCGAGCAGTGAACTATGTTAGGCAAAGGGACAACGTGGGTTAGGTTAAGGGACAACGTGGGTTAGGTTAAGGGACAACGTGGGTTAGGTTAAGGGACAACGTGGGTTAGGTTAAGGGACAACGTGGGTTAGGTTAAGGGACAACGTGGGTTAGGTTAAGGGACAACGTGGGTTAGGTTAAGGGACAACGTGGGTTAGGTTAAGGGACAACGTGGGTTAGGTTAAGGGACAACGTGGGTTAGGTTAAGGGACAACGTGGGTTAGGTTAAGGGACAACGTGGGTTAGGTTAAGGGACAACGTGGGTTAGGTTAAGGGACAACGTGGGTTAGGTTAAGGGACAACGTGGGTTAGGTTAAGGGACAAATTGAGTTAGGTTAAGGGACAACGTGGGTTAGGTTAAGGGACAAATTGAGTTAGGTTAAGGGACAAATTGAGTTAGGTTAAGGGACAAATTGAGTTAGGTTAAGGGACAAATTGAGTTAGGTTAAGGGACAACGTGGGTTAGGTTAAGGGACAAATTGAGTTAGGTTAAGGGACAAATTGAGTTAGGTTAAGGGACAAATTGAGTTAGGTTAAGGGACAAATTGAGTTAGGTTAAGGGACAAATTGAGTTAGGTTAAGGGACAAATTGAGTTAGGTTAAGGGACAACTTGAGTTAGGTTAAGGGACAACTTGAGTTAGGTTAAGGGACAACTTGAGTTAGGTTAAGGGACAACTTGAGTTAGGTTAAGGGACAACTTGAGTTAGGTTAAGGGACAACTTGAGTTAGGTTAAGGGACAACTTGAGTTAGGTTAAGGGACAACTTGAGTTAGGTTAAGGGACAACTTGAGTTAGGTTAAGGGACAACTTGAGTTAGGTTAAGGGACAACTTGAGTTAGGTTAAGGGACAACTTGAGTTAGGTTAAGGGACAACTTGAGTTAGGTTAAGGGACAACTTGAGTTAGGTTAAGGGTCAACTTGAGTTAGGTTAAGGGACAACTTGAGTTAGGTTAAGGGACAACTTGAGTTAGGTTAAGGGACAACTTGAGTTAGGTTAAGGGATAATGTGGTACAACCAGAGTTAGGTTAAGCGATAATGTGGTACAGCCACAGTTAGGTTAAGCGATAATGTGGTACAGCCACAGTTAGGTTAAGCGATAATGTGGTACAGCCACAGTTAGGTTAAGCGATAATGTGGTACAGCCACAGTTAGGTTAAGCGATAATGTGGTACAGCCACAGTTAGGTTAAGCGATAATGTGGTACAGCCACAGTTAGGTTAAGCGATAATGTGGTACAGCCACAGTTAGGTTAAGCGATAATGTGGTACAGCCACAGTTAGGTTAAGCGATAATGTGGTACAGCCACAGTTAGGTTAAGCGATAATGTGGTACAGCCACAGTTAGGTTAAGCGATAATGTGGTACAGCCACAGTTAGGTTAAGCGATAATGTGGTACAGCCACAGTTAGGTTAAGCGATAATGTGGTACAGCCACAGTTAGGTTAAGCGATAATGTGGTACAGCCACAGTTAGGTTAAGCGATAATGTGGTACAGCCACAGTTAGGTTAAGCGATAATGTGGTACAGCCACAGTTAGGTTAAGCGATATTGTGGTACAGCCACAGTTAGGTTAAGCGATAAAGTTGGTTACATTTGGTATTGTGTGGGAAGGGGGCAGAGAGAGGGGGGGGGGTGGATAGTGGTGGCAGTACGCGGATGCCTGAGTCACCGTCAGATACGTCACGTCGGTTCGATGCTTGTAGCAAGAGGCTGGCGGGTCTGTGTCTCTCACTTCTGCAATTTTTCATGTGGTATAACACGAGGGCGGGGGGTGATATTTGGTGCCCCTCTGTGTAGGATGTGTGTTGGTTTATCTGAGCAATGGTAG
>NW_026061790.1:690000-692500 GCF_023897955.1 Schistocerca gregaria
GGGGGGGGGGGCGGCGATATAGTCCTATTGCAGTACAATTGACAGTGGATAGCGGGAATATGTGGAAAGTAAGCAACACTCGCAAGACATCTACATGAGGATAACAACGACACCAGAGATTCCGAGCAGTGAACTATGTTAGGCAAAGGGACAACGTGGGTTAGGTTAAGGGACAACGTGGGTTAGGTTAAGGGACAACGTGGGTTAGGTTAAGGGACAACGTGGGTTAGGTTAAGGGACAACGTGGGTTAGGTTAAGGGACAACGTGGGTTAGGTTAAGGGACAACGTGGGTTAGGTTAAGGGACAACGTGGGTTAGGTTAAGGGACAACGTGGGTTAGGTTAAGGGACAACGTGGGTTAGGTTAAGGGACAACGTGGGTTAGGTTAAGGGACAACGTAGGTTAGGTTACGGGACAACGTGGGTTAGGTTAAGGGACAACGTGGGTTAGGTTAAGGGACAACGTGGGTTAGGTTAAGGGACAACGTGGGTTAGGTTAAGGGACAACGTGGGTTAGGTTAAGGGACAAATTGAGTTAGGTTAAGGGACAACGTGGGTTAGGTTAAGGGACAAATTGAGTTAGGTTAAGGGACAAATTGAGTTAGGTTAAGGGACAAATTGAGTTAGGTTAAGGGACAAATTGAGTTAGGTTAAGGGACAACGTGGGTTAGGTTAAGGGACAAATTGAGTTAGGTTAAGGGACAAATTGAGTTAGGTTAAGGGACAAATTGAGTTAGGTTAAGGGACAAATTGAGTTAGGTTAAGGGACAAATTGAGTTAGGTTAAGGGACAAATTGAGTTAGGTTAAGGGACAAATTGAGTTAGGTTAAGGGACAACTTGAGTTAGGTTAAGGGACAACTTGAGTTAGGTTAAGGGACAACTTGAGTTAGGTTAAGGGACAACTTGAGTTAGGTTAAGGGACAACTTGAGTTAGGTTAAGGGACAACTTGAGTTAGGTTAAGGGACAACTTGAGTTAGGTTAAGGGACAACTTGAGTTAGGTTAAGGGTCAACTTGAGTTAGGTTAAGGGACAACTTGAGTTAGGTTAAGGGACAACTTGAGTTAGGTTAAGGGACAACTTGAGTTAGGTTAAGGGACAACTTGAGTTAGGTTAAGGGATAATGTGGTACAACCAGAGTTAGGTTAAGCGATAATGTGGTACAGCCACAGTTAGGTTAAGCGATAATGTGGTACAGCCACAGTTAGGTTAAGCGATAATGTGGTACAGCCACAGTTAGGTTAAGCGATAATGTGGTACAGCCACAGTTAGGTTAAGCGATAATGTGGTACAGCCACAGTTAGGTTAAGCGATAATGTGGTACAGCCACAGTTAGGTTAAGCGATAATGTGGTACAGCCACAGTTAGGTTAAGCGATAATGTGGTACAGCCACAGTTAGGTTAAGCGATAATGTGGTAAAGCCACAGTTAGGTTAAGCGATAATGTGGTACAGCCACAGTTAGGTTAAGCGATAATGTGGTACAGCCACAGTTAGGTTAAGCGATAATGTGGTACAGCCACAGTTAGGTTAAGCGATAATGTGGTACAGCCACAGTTAGGTTAAGCGATAATGTGGTACAGCCACAGTTAGGTTAAGCGATAATGTGGTACAGCCACAGTTAGGTTAAGCGATAATGTGGTACAGCCACAGTTAGGTTAAGCGATAATGTGGTACAGCCACAGTTAGGTTAAGCGATAATGTGGTACAGCCACAGTTAGGTTAAGCGATAAAGTTGGTTACATTTGGTATTGTGTGGGAAGGGGGCAGAGAGAGGGGGGGGGTGGATAGTGGTGGCAGTACGCGGATGCCTGAGTCACCGTCAGATACGTCACGTCGGTTCGATGCTTGTAGCAAGAGGCTGGCGGGTCTGTGTCTCTCACTTCTGCAATTTTTCATGTGGTATAACACGAGGGCGGGGGGTGATATTTGGTGCCCCTCTGTGTAGGATGTGTGTTGGTTTATCTGAGCAATGGTAGTTGTCGGAGGAGTGGGGTATTGTGCTTTTATAGGTGGACCTACTGCTCTGGTTATCATAGTGTCGACGGTGCAATGTCGCAGAGAGGATGCACTCGACATTGTCGCATTCCAGATGTTTACGTATTGTGTGTCTCCGTTGCAGGCCGAGAGTGGTGCATGTTCGAGTGTCTGGCTGACGTGCGATTCACGTTGTGTGCCCAGTCTTACAGCACGTATAGGGACATTCGCATAAATCATCTATATGTGGCCTTGCATCATTTACTAAGCAGTGCCGTGAGACGACCGAACTATTAGGAAAGTACTGATGTACCGCATAATGTTTACCTTCCACCACACAGCGAGTATCGACTCTGCCCAGCGTTGCCACCGCAGGCAGCGGTCACCGTCACCATTATGCGGCGGAACGGAACATCTATATCCTCAGAGGAGCACTCTTTGCCGCCGGGCGTCAGGTCTCGCGGCCTGCCGGCCAGCGCCCACGACGAACTTACTGCATGTATAGGGACAGCGGGAATTTGGCATA
>NW_026061790.1:697500-702500 GCF_023897955.1 Schistocerca gregaria
TGGACTTGGGCTCGGCGCGAGGCGTCGGGGTAGTGGACCCTCCCAAACACCACATGCCACGACAGGCGGCAGCCTGCGGGGTTCGGTGCTGGACTCTTCCCTGTTCGCTCGCCGCTACTGGGGGAATCCTTGTTAGTTTCTTTTCCTCCGCTTAGTAATATGCTTAAATTCAGCGGGTAGTCTCGCCTGCTCTGAGGTCGTTGTACGAGGTGTCGCACGCCACACCGCCAGCCGGCTGTGCACGCTACCGAGAAAGTACCGGTATGCGAACCGCCAGGCGACGGGCGCGCATCGCACGTTTAAGGAGACGCGGCCGGCCACACAGGCGACCACGACACTCCCACGTCTCCGAAGCGGGACAAACGCCGCGCGCTTCAGTATACGTAGCCGACCCTCAGCCAGACGTGGCCCGGGAACGGAATCCATGGACCGCAATGTGCGTTCGAAACGTCGATGTTCATGTGTCCTGCAGTTCACATGTCGACGCGCAATTTGCTGCGTTCTTCATCGACCCACGAGCCGAGTGATCCACCGTCCTGGGTGATCTTTTCCTTTTCAGTCTCCCACTGTCTCTTTCAAGACAGTAGCATTTGCGGGACTGAGGCGTCTGACGGCCCCTGTTCCACTATTTTTTTGTGTCCAACGGCCTCACAGCCGATGTGCGTCGTACGGCTCCACACCGGAGCGGACAGGCACTCGGGCGAACGTCATTCAAAACCGGCGCCAGGCGCCAGGTACCGCAGGCCAGCCGCTCCAGAGCTTCAGCGCTCGTACCACACAACAACAACACTTCCGCTAGTTTTGAGAGGCACGCGTGGTTCCGCACGCGGCGCACGGCCACTGCCGTACAGGTAGCGTGTTGCGCGACACGACACGCACATCGAAAGACATGCAGTCTAGTCGGTAATGATCCTTCCGCAGGTTCACCTACGGAAACCTTGTTACGACTTTTACTTCCTCTAAATGATCAAGTTTGGTCATCTTTCCGGTAGCATCGGCAACGACAGAGTCGATGCCGCGTACCAGTCCGAAGACCTCACTAAATCATTCAATCGGTAGTAGCGACGGGCGGTGTGTACAAAGGGCAGGGACGTAATCAACGCGAGCTTATGACTCGCGCTTACTGGGAATTCCTCGTTCATGGGGAACAATTGCAAGCCCCAATCCCTAGCACGAAGGAGGTTCAGCGGGTTACCCCGACCTTTCGGCCTAGGAAGACACGCTGATTCCTTCAGTGTAGCGCGCGTGCGGCCCAGAACATCTAAGGGCATCACAGACCTGTTATTGATCAATCTCGTGCGGCTAGAAGCCGCCTGTCCCTCTAAGAAGAAAAGTAATCGCTGACAGCACGAAGGATGTCACGCGACTAGTTAGCAGGCTAGAGTCTCGTTCGTTATCGGAATTAACCAGACAAATCGCTCCACCAACTAAGAACGGCCATGCACCACCACCCACCGAATCAAGAAAGAGCTATCAATCTGTCAATCCTTCCGGTGTCCGGGCCTGGTGAGGTTTCCCGTGTTGAGTCAAATTAAGCCGCAGGCTCCACTCCTGGTGGTGCCCTTCCGTCAATTCCTTTAAGTTTCAGCTTTGCAACCATACTTCCCCCGGAACCCAAAAGCTTTGGTTTCCCGGAGGCTGCCCGCCGAGTCATCGGAGGAACTGCGGCGGATCGCTGGCTGGCATCGTTTATGGTTAGAACTAGGGCGGTATCTGATCGCCTTCGAACCTCTAACTTTCGTTCTTGATTAATGAAAACATACTTGGCAAATGCTTTCGCTTCTGTTCGTCTTGCGACGATCCAAGAATTTCACCTCTAACGTCGCAATACGAATGCCCCCGCCTGTCCCTATTAATCATTACCTCGGGTTCCGAAAACCAACAAAATAGAACCGAGGTCCTATTCCATTATTCCATGCACACAGTATTCAGGCGGGCTTGCCTGCTTTAAGCACTCTAATTTGTTCAAAGTAAACGTGCCGGCCCACCGAGACACTCAACAAAGAGCACCCTGGTAGGATTTAAACGGGGTCCGCCTCGGGACGCGAAAGCACCCCTTCGGCTCGCCCCACCGGCAGGACGTCCCACGATACATGCCAGTTAAACACCGACGGGCGGTGAACCAACAGCGTGGGACACAAATCCAACTACGAGCTTTTTAACCGCAACAACTTTAATATACGCTATTGGAGCTGGAATTACCGCGGCTGCTGGCACCAGACTTGCCCTCCAATAGATACTCGTTAAAGGATTTAAAGTGTACTCATTCCGATTACGGGGCCTCGGATGAGTCCCGTATCGTTATTTTTCGTCACTACCTCCCCGTGCCGGGAGTGGGTAATTTGCGCGCCTGCTGCCTTCCTTGGATGTGGTAGCCGTTTCTCAGGCTCCCTCTCCGGAATCGAACCCTGATTCCCCGTTACCCGTTACAACCATGGTAGGCGCAGAACCTACCATCGACAGTTGATAAGGCAGACATTTGAAAGATGCGTCGCCGGTACGAGGACCGTGCGATCAGCCCAAAGTTATTCAGAGTCACCAAGGCAAACGGACCAGACAAGCCAATCCGATTGGTTTTGATCTAATAAAAGCGTCCCTTCCATCTCTGGTCGGGACTCTGTTTGCATGTATTAGCTCTAGAATTACCACAGTTATCCAAGTAACGTGGGTACGATCTAAGGAACCATAACTGATTTAATGAGCCATTCGCGGTTTCACCTTAATGCGGCTTGTACTGAGACATGCATGGCTTAATCTTTGAGACAAGCATATGACTACTGGCAGGATCAACCAGGGAGCTGCGTCAACTAGAGCTGAGCAGCCGGCCGCCCGGGAGTGTGTCCCGGGGGCCCGCGCGAACACGCAAGCGTCCGCTCAATTATTCTGCAAACAGGAGGAGGCCGAGCTCCCCTGCACGATACACCTCGAAACCCTCTCAGGTCCCGGCGGCGCGCAGCGCCGTCCTAGGTACTTGGTCGGTTTCGAGAGAGGCGCAATCGCCCGGAGTTAGGCGAGTAGACGGTTTTAGTGCGAACACCCTTGCTCCCAACTGAGCTTGCCGCTGCCGACAGAGGCCCGGGAGCGTGCTGTCGTGGCATTGCCGGCGGGAGACAACACGCGCCACCTATGGTGACCGGCAGCTCCAACGCCAGCGCCACACAAGGGCAAAGCCCCACTTGGGTGCAGAAGCGAACTCTCCCAGCACAGCGCACGCGCCAACACGTCCGCACAACTGCGATACAAACCACCTGCGAGAACCGCTGGGGCGACCGAGCAGCAGACGGCGTCGCGGCGCCGAGTGCCAGGCGGCGGCGCATCCTCAACGCACACAGTCCTCAATCAGACCAGCACACTGCAGATGTCCACCGCGCTTCGCACCGGGCTCGGCTGAACCAACTTTGGCCGCCAGGCGCCGCGTGCAGGGTGCGCCGCAGCGTAGCTGCACCGCCTGCCGGGCCCGTCGGCTGGCGCTCCTGCCACTCGGCGCCCCCCACCAGCCGCCTGTTGCGCGTGCGCCCACGCAGCGCGCGGCCAACACGCCGGGCGGCCCCCCTTCACCGGCCGGGAACAGTCCCACCAAGCCACCGCCGCGTATCGCTTCATACCCACATGGACCTAGTCACGTGTGTGGATGTGGCGGGTACCGCTGAAACAACCGGTTAATAGCTGTACCGATCGTCGCCATCACAGATTCACCTCCAGCGTGAACAACCGCTCAACAACGGATTTCCAGTTCATTTGCGTATCTTGGGCAGTAAACGTAGATGTCCACCTACATTTGCGAATTCAACAATTCTTGCATGCCAGGATGTCATGTGTCACGACACGCTACATCAGACCACATACACACTGCGACATGTGCAGAAGAGAACACGTGGAAGGTGGCCCGCGCACGTATGCGATGTCCCTTCCGCGATCCACTGTCAACCGGCATCTGCGGCACGTCCCAGATATGGAACGCGGTCCACCAGGGTAGCACTTTGTGTGAGGCAATACGACAAAGTCGGAATACACGCGTCACTACATCAGACGGCTCACGCTGACCTGACCTGACCTGACCTGACCTGACCTGACTCACCGCACCACCACCCCCAGCGACCCAGGGTGACATACAATGCGTTCGTACGTTCCTCCCACACGCCTCTACGGCGTACCACAGTGCAACCTAGCTGTTATTGGGAGACGAGACAAGTAGCATCGAGCACAACATATGGAAATTGAGATTCGACACCGTTGGGCACAGCCAGCGTACGGTCACACGTATCACACTACTTCACTCTGTACGTAACGACCGATGATCGGTACAGCGTGTGGGTTACGCGTACGACATCAGCGGACAATGGACACAGACCATACCACGACGTACACTGAGGGCGTCGACATCTGAATGCAACTGAACAGCTGCGAGGCTCATTTAACACTCAAACGCCAGACCGACCAGCTTGAGAGGACAGAGACACAAAGAGGGGGACAGAGGGGGGGGGGGCGGCGATATAGTCCTATTGCAGTACAATTGACAGTGGATAGCGGGAATATGTGGAAAGTAAGCAACACTCGCAAGACATCTACATGAGGATAACAACGACACCAGAGATTCCGAGCAGTGAACTATGTTAGGCAAAGGGACAACGTGGGTTAGGTTAAGGGACAACGTGGGTTAGGTTAAGGGACAACGTGGGTTAGGTTAAGGGACAACGTGGGTTAGGTTAAGGGACAACGTGGGTTAGGTTAAGGGACAACGTGGGTTAGGTTAAGGGACAACGTGGGTTAGGTTAAGGGACAACGTGGGTTAGGTTAAGGGACAACGTGGGTTAGGTTAAGGGACAACGTGGGTTAGGTTAAGGGACAACGTGGGTTAGGTTAAGGGACAACGTGGGTTAGGTTAAGGGACAACGTGGGTTAGGTTAAGGGACAACGTGGGTTAGGTTAAGGGACAACGTGGGTTAGGTTAAGGGACAAATTGAGTTAGGTTAAGGGACAACGTGGGTTAGGTTAAGGGA
>NW_026061790.1:710000-712958 GCF_023897955.1 Schistocerca gregaria
AACACTTCCGCTAGTTTTGAGAGGCACGCGTGGTTCCGCACGCGGCGCACGGCCACTGCCGTACAGGTAGCGTGTTGCGCGACACGACACGCACATCGAAAGACATGCAGTCTAGTCGGTAATGATCCTTCCGCAGGTTCACCTACGGAAACCTTGTTACGACTTTTACTTCCTCTAAATGATCAAGTTTGGTCATCTTTCCGGTAGCATCGGCAACGACAGAGTCGATGCCGCGTACCAGTCCGAAGACCTCACTAAATCATTCAATCGGTAGTAGCGACGGGCGGTGTGTACAAAGGGCAGGGACGTAATCAACGCGAGCTTATGACTCGCGCTTACTGGGAATTCCTCGTTCATGGGGAACAATTGCAAGCCCCAATCCCTAGCACGAAGGAGGTTCAGCGGGTTACCCCGACCTTTCGGCCTAGGAAGACACGCTGATTCCTTCAGTGTAGCGCGCGTGCGGCCCAGAACATCTAAGGGCATCACAGACCTGTTATTGCTCAATCTCGTGCGGCTAGAAGCCGCCTGTCCCTCTAAGAAGAAAAGTAATCGCTGACAGCACGAAGGATGTCACGCGACTAGTTAGCAGGCTAGAGTCTCGTTCGTTATCGGAATTAACCAGACAAATCGCTCCACCAACTAAGAACGGCCATGCACCACCACCCACCGAATCAAGAAAGAGCTATCAATCTGTCAATCCTTCCGGTGTCCGGGCCTGGTGAGGTTTCCCGTGTTGAGTCAAATTAAGCCGCAGGCTCCACTCCTGGTGGTGCCCTTCCGTCAATTCCTTTAAGTTTCAGCTTTGCAACCATACTTCCCCCGGAACCCAAAAGCTTTGGTTTCCCGGAGGCTGCCCGCCGAGTCATCGGAGGAACTGCGGCGGATCGCTGGCTGGCATCGTTTATGGTTAGAACTAGGGCGGTATCTGATCGCCTTCGAACCTCTAACTTTCGTTCTTGATTAATGAAAACATACTTGGCAAATGCTTTCGCTTCTGTTCGTCTTGCGACGATCCAAGAATTTCACCTCTAACGTCGCAATACGAATGCCCCCGCCTGTCCCTATTAATCATTACCTCGGGTTCCGAAAACCAACAAAATAGAACCGAGGTCCTATTCCATTATTCCATGCACACAGTATTCAGGCGGGCTTGCCTGCTTTAAGCACTCTAATTTGTTCAAAGTAAACGTGCCGGCCCACCGAGACACTCAACAAAGAGCACCCTGGTAGGATTTAAACGGGGTCCGCCTCGGGACGCGAAAGCACCCCTTCGGCTCGCCCCACCGGCAGGACGTCCCACGATACATGCCAGTTAAACACCGACGGGCGGTGAACCAACAGCGTGGGACACAAATCCAACTACGAGCTTTTTAACCGCAACAACTTTAATATACGCTATTGGAGCTGGAATTACCGCGGCTGCTGGCACCAGACTTGCCCTCCAATAGATACTCGTTAAAGGATTTAAAGTGTACTCATTCCGATTACGGGGCCTCGGATGAGTCCCGTATCGTTATTTTTCGTCACTACCTCCCCGTGCCGGGAGTGGGTAATTTGCGCGCCTGCTGCCTTCCTTGGATGTGGTAGCCGTTTCTCAGGCTCCCTCTCCGGAATCGAACCCTGATTCCCCGTTACCCGTTACAACCATGGTAGGCGCAGAACCTACCATCGACAGTTGATAAGGCAGACATTTGAAAGATGCGTCGCCGGTACGAGGACCGTGCGATCAGCCCAAAGTTATTCAGAGTCACCAAGGCAAACGGACCAGACAAGCCAATCCGATTGGTTTTGATCTAATAAAAGCGTCCCTTCCATCTCTGGTCGGGACTCTGTTTGCATGTATTAGCTCTAGAATTACCACAGTTATCCAAGTAACGTGGGTACGATCTAAGGAACCATAACTGATTTAATGAGCCATTCGCGGTTTCACCTTAATGCGGCTTGTACTGAGACATGCATGGCTTAATCTTTGAGACAAGCATATGACTACTGGCAGGATCAACCAGGGAGCTGCGTCAACTAGAGCTGAGCAGCCGGCCGCCCGGGAGTGTGTCCCGGGGGCCCGCGCGAACACGCAAGCGTCCGCTCAATTATTCTGCAAACAGGAGGAGGCCGAGCTCCCCTGCACGATACACCTCGAAACCCTCTCAGGTCCCGGCGGCGCGCAGCGCCGTCCTAGGTACTTGGTCGGTTTCGAGAGAGGCGCAATCGCCCGGAGTTAGGCGAGTAGACGGTTTTAGTGCGAACACCCTTGCTCCCAACTGAGCTTGCCGCTGCCGACAGAGGCCCGGGAGCGTGCTGTCGTGGCATTGCCGGCGGGAGACAACACGCGCCACCTATGGTGACCGGCAGCTCCAACGCCAGCGCCACACAAGGGCAAAGCCCCACTTGGGTGCAGAAGCGAACTCTCCCAGCACAGCGCACGCGCCAACACGTCCGCACAACTGCGATACAAACCACCTGCGAGAACCGCTGGGGCGACCGAGCAGCAGACGGCGTCGCGGCGCCGAGTGCCAGGCGGCGGCGCATCCTCAACGCACACAGTCCTCAATCAGACCAGCACACTGCAGATGTCCACCGCGCTTCGCACCGGGCTCGGCTGAACCAACTTTGGCCGCCAGGCGCCGCGTGCAGGGTGCGCCGCAGCGTAGCTGCACCGCCTGCCGGGCCCGTCGGCTGGCGCTCCTGCCACTCGGCGCCCCCCACCAGCCGCCTGTTGCGCGTGCGCCCACGCAGCGCGCGGCCAACACGCCGGGCGGCCCCCCTTCACCGGCCGGGAACAGTCCCACCAAGCCACCGCCGCGTATCGCTTCATACCCACATGGACCTAGTCACGTGTGTGGATGTGGCGGGTACCGCTGAAACAACCGGTTAATAGCTGTACCGATCGTCGCCATCACAGATTCACCTCCAGCGTGAACAACCGCTCAACAACGGATTTCCAGTTCATTTGCG
>NW_026061791.1:0-5000 GCF_023897955.1 Schistocerca gregaria
AAACGCGCGCCGACCTCGGGAAACGCGCGCCGACCTCGGGAAACGCGCGCCGACCTCGGGAAACGCGCGCCGACCTCAATATTACAGGTACACACGCGAGACAGATCAACATGTACTGCACAATGAGAAGAGACTGTCAACCTCAGCACTTTGAAGTAGTGCACAGCCAGGATGACAGAGGTTGCATTGCTGTTTCTAATCCTCTGGTGCTTCAGCTGCATAATCCATAACTGCCTCGAATGAGAATGGCAGGAATGAATATACTGCAGCAGTATAGAACTTAATCGATCTCAACCCTGCACAGAAAATAACGAGGCACTATTATTTCTTATCATTCTCACCAAACTACAGAAGCCTGTAATGGACATTATGACGATGTCACCACCTTCACCAGTGAAAGTTCTTAGTAGCAATTGAGACAAGAGAAGGTGGCCAGTTATTAATTTGTTTTTCAAAAGTCATTTCATTGTATATGGGAATACTCAGTGGACATCTTTAACTATCATAATGTACTATCTAAAAGATGTCAACTTTGCAGACTATGTGTATAATCAGAGCTTTGTCTTTCCCATTCAAAGTTTGTTTATAATGGTATCAAGGGACTCAGATCCACTGGGCATTTAGAGCAACCTGCTTTAAACAACATCAGCAGGCAGTAGGCACAGTATTTGACTGTCTGTTCTCCTCCTTATGTTGGCAGTATGCTTGTTTCTCACAAAAAAAATGCTTGAATGGGGGGTCAAAACCAATACAACCAGTACAAGCCTCAGACTGCAGCACAGGATCTGTGCTTCATTTCTCTGGAAGGTGGCTGGATGTCAACTTTCCCTCCAATGACTTCACAGCACTCATTACACTGGCATCTTACTAGCATATAAATAAACTTGATGGAAGTACGCTGCAGCCTTACACCTGAAGGTGACTGGCATACTTCCTCAGTGCCAACACCATTTAGTGTAACACACATCTGTTCATCCTCTAATGTCACAGCATCAAAGGCATGTTTTTTAAAATGTTTTCATGACAGTTGCGTATCATGCACATGCACTACCCCCACAGACACAGTCAAAAATTGATAAACATTTTTACATTGCTTCACAGTCAATATAAATAGATTATTTTGTCTTTTTTTCAACCTCTAGATGGGCAGTGTCGAATATTTAAACATTTAATTTATAAATATAAAAGTCACATACACAGAAAATCTTGAGTGGAAAAAGAATGATACAAAGTGAAAAAAAAGAATACAAATGAAAAATTTTACTCAGTGATTAACAAGTTGTGACAAAGGAAAAAATTTAGATTTAAAACCATTAATGGAATAAAAGTAATAAAGACATTGACAAAAATTTAGCGCCATTATTAGTTTCAAACCTACAACCTTACCCTATGTGTTATGCCATGTAACAAGCCAATATACTATTATATTTTAATTCTATTGAGTGTCACATAAAATTCCGATTTTTTCCATTGATTACTCCCAGAATAGGTCCCACAGGGGTGAGTGACTAACTTAACTTACATCATCATACAGATTGTTTCACTAACAGTCAATCTCACCTCTGAGGATCTCTCCTTTTAAGTGCTCATCTACTGCCGAATGCCCCTATTACACAATGATGGGACACCTATACTCTTTCTGCTCACTGTACATGTCCACTAAATATGAAATTATACTGAAAGTAACGGTACTGACCAAATTCCACAATCTGTATTAAATACTTTAACAAAATTAAATACCTGGTTTGATTTAAGTTTGTTGAAATTAAACATGGAAAAGAATGAGTTAATGAGTAAATCAAAACAAGCAATATTATATCTAGGACAGCCACAGAAACCAGGATTTACAATTTATTACTTTCAGTGGCACCTCTATGAAATATAATTTTTCCTACTCTATATTTAAAATATATTGCCATAGTGCAATAAATTATTTGAAAAACAAGTAAAAGATAACCACATATACTTACAGGCATGCACCAGTGACAGTGCCCAAAGTCACAGATACAAGGCAGCGTGAGAGCCTAGCACGTACTCCATCGTGTGGATGCCCTGATGGATGAAGATTTCTCCCAGGTCGTGGTCTTCACTGCTCTGCAGCACGGGAGCCCCATCTTTACTGTCCTTAGTGTGCTGTCCCTGACATCGATCCCACCTCCGCATCCATGCCATTCTCTGCAGGTACGGGATGGCTTGAATGTTGGGGAAAGTGAGAAGATTGTCTGTTAAATGAAAGAGCAAACTGACTCAACACAGTATCATCTCCTGCGAGATATTTACCCTCAAATGTGTCAAAACATTGCAGGGGGTACAGACTATTACTCACCAGTTGGTGGGCTTTGCGGTCATTATCGAAACATTGGGTTTTGCAAGAAGTATCCAAGGCACACACAGTAGGGCAAGAACAAAGAACCTCTGCAAGCCTTTCTGCAATACAGAAGAAAGACAAAATTATGCAATACTAAAAGTAATGGAAAAATGCGAAACTGGTGAAATTACTTTCCAGAATAAGTTGTTTCAAAACACACATTAAAACTATTTGAGGTAAGACTAATGATAATGTAGAGAGAAACCAAACATATTCAATGAAACATTTTTCCACTCTTGCTCACCTGTCCACTGTACATGAACTCATCACAACCTTTTGGAGGAACAATACCTTTGAACAATACCATATTGATGAAAGTGATTGAAACTGATGGTGCACACGCAGGGCCTGATGTGAAACCTGAAAAAAGAAAAGTTGTGTTTAGTCATCTATCAAATCACAAGCTATAAATTCATTCTAATGCTCCGAAAGTGAAAGCCAAGACGACTTTAACAAAACCTCCACTAATCACAAATGCTGTCTACTATAGAAGAAGTTTAAAATGCCAAAAATTTAATACTCACAAAATGTCAGTTCATAGTTCACCCATTTGACAAACATCAAGATACATGTGAAGAGGAACAAGAAGATAAAAAAAATTATGTCAGACAAACTTGCATATGATAATGGAATTTTTGAAATATCTGGAGAGCAGAAATGGAGCCATGTAAATAAAGTTGCCTTATCATCACCTGTTTAATAAACACTGAGTCAATACTCTATTGTAAAACAAATATGAGAGTCATATGTGAATTACTCAAATGGACGCTGATGAAAACATCAAAATTAACACATGTACACTATATACCAAAAGGAAAATTCAGTTCAGAAAATCACCAAAACATAGCTTCAGCTGGCAAAATACAAAGTACTGCCGATGGATAAACTTAAAAGAATGGGAAACTATTTCAAGTGTGGGGAACATACGAGTTCCTTCATTAGAGATGAAAGTGGCGTTAGGTTGGGAAGGCTGGAAAGAAGTGGCAACTTGCTCAGACCCACCTATTGTAAGTATGATAGGAGGCAGAGATGAAAGATGTTTGACAAAGTAGGAAGTCAAAGGTAGGCACTACAGCAGCATCATATAGAAGGGATAGTGTGAAAATCCAACACTACTACTCACTCTTACCTGCTTTCTCACTAACCTTTGTTTCATCTTTTTCTCAACAGCTAGGTCGTTCACAACCTGGCCTCAGACACTAACCTCACTTCAACTATGTCCGCCCCACCTAACTGCTCTCCTAAAGAAAGTATACAGAAGTTCTGGAAGTGTGTGTCTTTCTTCTTCTTCAAGTGCTTCTATCAGTGATACTCAGAATTTCATCATCAGAAAGTAAGTGCAAGGTTGGATCAAATATATATCGAAATCTTTGTTTTGTGTGCCTTTTTGTAAACAGGGAGTGGTGCGATCTCTCCTTGTTGCTTTGGTTTCCAATGGCTGTTCTCCACAGCTAGATTGACTGAAGAAACAGTAACGTCAGAGCAAAAGGTAGTGTCCTATGTTGCACAACACGTAATAAAGTTTGTCATAATAAAGGTTGTAAAACTGTTCAACTTTTTGGAAGGACTTGCAGCACAGTTCGGAGACTACACCCTGAGAAAGACTGAAGAGTATGCATGGCACAAACATTTGTATCAGAACAACAAGCAATTGAGAAGGAAATTCGTCAACTTCGCACAAGGACTACCATGACAACATCCACGCTGTTTCTTTGTCAGTTGACCTCACAGAAAAGTAATTTTGTGGATATGAATTTTTCTGAAGCTTAAATAAATTTAAGACAATTCTGGTTTATATTCAATTAACTCTCTTACTGACCAACCTGTCACGTATATATTTTGTATGACATACAGAACCGAAGATATTAGTGAGAGAATTCTAGTGAACTACAAATACATACAAGCTCTGAAATATCATTGGGTAACATGGGATTTATCAATTTTGATGCATCAAGAAAACATACACATCACAGCTTCATTCTCTTAATCCTGCTCTGAGCAAGTTAACAGTTACTTCCATGATACCAATCGCAAGTTGCAAAATGAGAAGTTTTGCCTCCCTGTAAGTTTCAGTCATTCCCTCCTGTTACCCATCTATAAACAATGTGTCATCTTGCCCCCACGCTGGAATTTTCTAGATTCTGCTGGTCCTCCTATATAAAGCAGTGTGACATTACAGCCTTTATCAATGCGATTTTTTAACATGTAAAAGTTTTTTTTCTGTATTCGTGTCAGTATGTGCGAACTTTTAACATATACAAATGAATGTTTTAACCAGATATCTTTGCCGCGCTCCTGAAAAGCGCAGAATATCACGATAGCTATAAACTGTTATACGCTGCTATCGATCAGTAAAAAAACGACGCACCTATGTTTCAAAATAACAATTGCCAATTTTTACTTCTGCAGGGAGCCGCACCACTCTCTAGCTGTTGTTCTGTGAATGTGTTGCGAGTCAGACGGAAAATTATTGTGCTCCATGCTGATATAATCATTTTATTGTAACTTTAAGAGTTTAAGTGATTAAAAATATATGTGTATCATGAAAATTCGCTCCACCACCACAATTGGTGGCCATGTTAATGTAAGTTTCCGTTTCATAATATAATACTTGAAGCCTTGAAGTTTAATT